>NC_135975.1:32843041-32978041 GCF_053455715.1 Rhinoraja longicauda
TGGAGGCTGGCCCTTCGGCCCACTGCCTCCACACTCGACCATCGGCCCTGCATGCAACATGGAGGCTGGCCCTTCAGCCCACTGCCTCCACACTCGACCATCTACCCTGCATGCAACATGGAGACTGGCCCTTCGGCCCACTGACTCCACCCTCGACCATCGACACTGCACGCAACACGGAGACTGGCCCTTTGGCCCACTGACTCCACCCTCTACCCTGCATGCAACATGGAGACTGGCCCTTCAGCCCACTGACTCCACCCTCGACCATCGACACTGCACGCAACACGGAGGCTGGCCCTTCGGCCCACTGACTCCACCATCGACCCTGCATGCAACATGGAGGCTGGCCCTTCGTCCCACTGACTCCACCCTCCACCATCGACCCTGCATGCAACACGGAGGCTGGCCCTTCGTCCCACTGACTCCACCCTCCACCATCGACCCTGCATGCAACATGGAGGCTGGCCCTTCGTCCCACTGACTCCACCCTCCACCATCGACCCTGCATGCAACATGGAGACTGGCCCTTCGGCCCACTGACTCCACCCTCGACCATCGACCCTGCACGCCAGGGGCAATTTACAGAGGGCCAATTACCCCATATACCTGCACGTTTTGGGGATGTCGGAGGAAACCCGGAGCGCCCGGAGAAAACCCACGCGGTCACAGGGAGAACGTGCAAACCCCACACAGACAGCACCTGTAGTCAGGATGGAAGCCGGGTCTCTGTGGCTGTGCTACTGTGCCATAGTGGAAACTGGGAGGAGTTTATGGAGATAGAGTGTAATAGGCGTACAGCACAGAAACAGGCCCTTCAGCCCAGCTTTCCCATGCTCTCAAGGTCCCCCATCTACACTAGTCCCATCCACCCGCGTTTGGCCCATATCCCTCTAAACCATGTACCTGTCCAAATGTCTTTTAAACACTGTTACAGTTTCTGCCTCAACTACCTCCTATGGCAGACACAAAATGCTGGAGTAACTGATGTCTGAAGAAGGGTCTCGACCCGAAATGTCACCCATTCCTTCTCTCCTGAGATGCTGCCTGTACCGCTGAGTTACTCCAGCACTTTGTGTCTACCTTTGATTTAAACCAGCATCTGCAGTTCTTTCCTACCCCCTTTGGCAGATTGTTCCATACACCCATCACCCTCCGTATGATAAATGTTGCCCCTCAGATTCCCATTAAATCTCTCCCCTTTCACCTACTCTGGGTAAAAGACTCTATCTATTCCCTCACAAAATGCTGGAGTAACTCAGCAGGTCAGGCAGCATCTCGGGAGAGAAGGAATGGGTGACGTTTCGGGTCGAGACCCTTCTTCAGACTGATGTCAGGGGGGCGGGACAAAGGAAGGATGCAGGTGGAGACAGGAAGATAGAGGGAGAACTGGGAAGGGGGAGGGGAAGAGAGGGACAGAGGAACTATCTAAAGTTGGAGAAGTCGATGTTCATACCGCTGGGCTGCAAGCTGCCCAGTCGAAATATGAGGTGCTGTTCCTCCAATTTCCAGTGGGCCTCACAATGGCAAATACCTTCGATTTGTACCAGCATCTGCAGTTATTTTCTTATACTATCTATTCCCCCCATCATCTTATACACCTCCACAAGATTAGCTCATCCTCCTATGATCCAATGAAGAAAGTCCTAGCCTGCCCAACCTCTCCCTCTAGCTCAGGCCCTCAAGTTTCAGCAACATTCTCCTAAATCTTCTCAGCACTCTTTCCAGCTTAACAAGATCCTTCCAATGGTTTCCATCGACGCACATTTGGCTGTGAAAGGCAAGAGACACAGGAATGGCACCAGTCGCAATTCCACCGCAAATCAGTAGATGGCGGTCTTAAGCAGGACACTCAACAGAGTGAAGAAGTTGTCTCGGCCCAAAAGGTCACCCATCTCTTCTCCCCAGAGATGCTGCCTTGACCCGACTGAGTCACTCCGGCACTTTGTGTCTATCTTTGGTGTAAACCAGCATCTGCACTTCCTTCCTACACTCAATGGAATATCTGGGACCTTCCTTTAGCTGGTTAAACAAATAGACACTTCAATGGAGATTGGGTTTAAAAAGAAATTAAGAAATAATTAAAGTCATAGAGTCATAGAGTGATACAGCGTGGAAACAGGCCCTTCGGCCCAACTTGCCCTCATCTATCCCAGCTACACTAGTCCAACCTGCCTGCGCTTGGTCCATATCCCTCTAAACTTGGCCTATCCATGTACCTGTCTAACTGTTTCTTAAACGTTAGGATAGTCCTAGCCTCAACTACCTCCTCTGGCAGCATGTTCCATACACCCACCACCCTTTGTGTGAAAAAGTTACCCCTCAGATTCCTACTAAATTGTTTCCCCTTCACTTTGAATCTATGTACTCTGGTCCTCGATTCCCCGACTCTGGGCAAGAGACTCTGTGAATAAAACCACGATCTATTCCTCTCATGATAAGATCAACCTTCATCCTCCTGCGCTCCAAGGAATAGAGACCCAGCCTCTCCCAAGAGTTCAGACCCTCTAGTCCTGGCAACATCCTCGTAAATCTTCTCCGAACCTTTTAAGCTTGACAATATCTTTCCTATAACTTGGTGCCCAGAACTGAACACAATACAGTAAATGTGGTCTCACCAACATCTTATACAACTGCAACATGACCTCCCAACTTCTATACTCAATACTCTGACTGATGAAGCCCAATGTGCCAAAAGCCTTTTTGACCACCTTGTCTACCTGCGACTTGACCTTCAAGGAACCATGCACCTGTACTCCTAGATCCCTCTGCTCCACAACACTCCCCAGATGCCTACCATTCAATATGTAGATCCTGACAATTCATGTTATCTAGAGGGCAAAACCTCAGGTTTAGTTGGCACAAACCCACTCATTCTTAAAGAAATACCAAAAATAAACGAGGACCCCGGGAACTGCAGATGCTGGTTTACAAAAAAAGACACAAAATGCTGGAGTAACTCAATGGGTTAGGCAGCATCTCTGGAAAACATCGATATGCAATGTTTTGTGTTGGGATCCTTCTTCAGACTGATTGGGGAGGGGGAGGAGAAAGCTGAAAGAGAGGAGGGTAGGACACAGCATGGCAGAGTGATAGGTGGATACAGTGAGGACAGACACAAAATGCTGGAATAACTCAGCAGGACAGGCAATATCTCTGGACCCTTCTTCAGACACTGATGCAGTGAGGTGTTTTATTTTGATAGGCAGATGGTTGGACAAAGGCCAGAGGTGAAAAAACTAAAAGTGTGAGATTAGGATAGAAGAGTTTTAGTTTTTTAGTTTTAGAGATACAGCACGGAAACAGGCCCTTCAGCCCACCGTGTCTGCACCAACCAGCGATCCCCACACACTAACACTATCCCACACAAACTAGGGACAATTTACAATTAAACCAAGCCAATTAACCAGCAAACCTGTACAGTAGTGTTTGGAGTGTGGAAGGAAACTGATGATCTCGGAGAAAACCCACGTGGTCAAGGGGAAAAAGTACAAACTCAGTGCAGACAGCACCCGTAGTCAGGATCAAACCTGAAAACCGGGTCTCTGGCGCTGTAAGGCAGCAACTCTGCCTTACAGGATCACTGGTTGGCGTGGATTCGGTAGGCCAAAGGACGTGCTTCTGCGCTGTATCTCTAAGAAAACTAATCTTGAGAACCTGGACGATGAATTGAAAGACGTACATAAGTCGCACCGACTGAGAGGAGATTCAGGTGAGGCTGAGAGACTGGCCCAGACTGGTTAAAGTTTCTGCCCTCTCTCATTTCTAGAACCTAGAACAACAGTAGAGCACAACTACAGGCCCTTCGGCCCACAATGTCTGTGCCGAACCTAGTGCGAAGATAAACAAACATCTGCCCGCACATTATCCACGGTTGCAAACGCCTTTTGCCCTATTTTGGGGGTTTGAGAAGGACAATTCAATGGTTCTACATGGTCACGTGTGCACAGCACAGTGAAATTATATTGCACAACCCACAAAGGCACAGTCGGCCATATTTTGGCGCCGTTTGCAAAGAAAAAATCCAAAGTGCAAAGTAGGGTCCAGGTGCTGGAAGTACTGGAGTGCCACCAATCCAGGTAAGCCCAGTTGAGCCCCAGGTAAGCCTAGGTAAGCCCAGGTAAGCCTAGGTAACCCCAGGTAGGCCCAGGTAAGCCCAGGTGAGCCCAGGTAGGCCCAGATGAGCCCCAGGTAAGCCTAGGTGAGCCCAGGTAGGCCCAGGTAACCCCAGTTAGGCCCAGGTGAGCCCCAGGTAAGCCTAGGTAAGCCCAGGTAGGCCCAGATAACCACAGGTAACCCCAGGTAGGCCCAAGTGAGCCCCAGGTAGGCCCAGATAAGCCCATGTAGGCCCAGATGAGCCCCAGGTACGCCCAGGTAGGCCCAGATAAGCCCAGGCAACCCCAGGTAGGCCCAGGTGAGCCCAGGTAAGCCCCAGGCTGCTGCAGACCCATGACCCGACGTCCCTCTCCTTGCCCGACCAACCGCCTCTGTGTCCCGGGGGAACCTCCTGCAGCCGACCTTGAAGGTGCTGGAGGCAACACCTCTCAGACCAGCCCACTCCTCACATCCGGCCCCACCAGCGGCCCCCTCCTCCCACACCCTCTGGTCTTCCGAGCTTCCCTGTGTCGGCGGCGGCCGTGGACTTGAGAGCATTGCAGCGAATTGTGGACACATCCCAGATTATCACACAAACCAACCTCCTTTCCATTGACTCCATCTACACCTCGCGCTGCCTCGGCAAGGCCAGCAACATCATCAAGGACGAGTCGCACCCCGGCCACTCCCTCTTCTCCCCTCTCCCATCGGGCAAGAGGTACAGAATTGTGAAAACGCACACCTCCAGATTCAGGGACAGTTTCTTCCCAGCTGTAATCAGGCGACTGAACCATCCTACCGCAACCAGAGAGCAGTGCTGAACTACTATCTACCTCGATGGTGACTCTCGGACTATCCTAGATTGGACTTTACTGCCTTTACCTTGCACTGAACGTTATTCCCTTATCATGTATCTGTACACTGTGAACGGCACGTTTGTAATCATGTATTGTCTTTCCGCTGACTGGACAGCGCGCAACAAAAGCATTTCCCACTGTACCTCGGTACACGTGACAGTAAACCAAACTGAACTGAGCATCTCCGCACTAAACCCAGCTACAATTTAGCACTGACCTACTGACTACAGATGCATCTGCTGTCTCGTGGGGTCGGTGCAGCTGAAGGTTAGGTTGGGCAGTGGGTATCTAAAGAATGCAGTCGTGTGGAAAAATAAGAGAAGCTGAGATGGTTCCCAACACCAGGAGGGGGAAGGGGAGATGGAACAGAGACAATAGACAATAGGTGCAGGAGGAGGCCATTCAGCCCCTCAAGCCAGCACCGCCATTCAATGTGATCATGGCTGATCATCCAGAATCAGTACCCCGTTCCTGCCTTCTCCCCATACCCCCTGACTCCGCTATCGTTAAGAGCTCTATCTAGCTCTCTCTTGAAAGCATCCAGAGAATTGGCCTCCACTGCCTTCTGAGGCAGAGAATTCCACAGATTCACAACTCTCTGAGTGAATTTTTTTTTCCTCATCTCAGTTCTAAATGACCTACCCCTTATTCTTAAACTGTGGCCCCTGGTTCTGGACTCTCCCAACATCGGGAACATGTTTCCTGCCTCTAACGTGTCCAATCCCCTAACAATCAGATCCCCTCTCATCCTTCTAAATTCCAGTGTATACAAGCCTAGTCGCTCCAGTCTTTCAACATACGACAGTCCCACCATTCCGGGAATTAACCTCGTGAACCCACGCTGCACTCCTTCAATAGCAAGAATGTCCTTCCACAAGTTTGTGTGGACAGCAATAAATACCTTCCAGTGGCAGAACCTCCTGTAATCAGATATAAGATAACTAATCAGCCAACAATAAAAGATTATTTTCTAACGAGGTTATCACTCTGACTGGTGTGCCTGCTACACTTAGACAATAGACAATAGGTGCAGGAGGAGACAGCCATTCGGCCCTTCGAGCCAGCACCGCCATTCAATGTGATCATGGCTGATCATTCTCAATCAGTACCCCGTTCCTGTGGCCCCTGGTTCTGGACTCCCCCAACATCGGGAACATGTTTCCTGCCTTTAACGTGTCCAATCCCCTAATAATCTTATATGTTTCCATAAGATCCCCTCTCATCCTTCTAAATTCCAGTGTATACAAGCCGTCGCTCCAGTCTTTCAACATACGACAGTCCCGCCATTCCGGGAATTAACCTAGTAAACCTACGCTGCACGCCCTCAATAGCAAGAATATCCTTCCTCAAATTTGGAGACCAAAATTGCACACGGTACTCCAGGTGCGGTCTCACTAGGGCCCTGTACAACTGCAGAAGGACCTCTTTGCTCCTATACTCAACTCCTCTTGTTATGAAGGCCAACATTCCATTGGCTTTCTTCACTGCCTGCTGTACCTGCATGCTCCCTTTCAGTGACTGATGCACTAGGACACCAAGATCTCATTTTCCTAACTTGACACCATTCAGATAATAATCTGCCTTCCTATTCTTACCACCAAAGTGGATAACCTCACACTTATCCACATTAAACTGCATCTGCCATGCATCCGCCCACTCACACAACCTGTCCAAGTCACCCTACAACCTCATAGCATCTTCCTCACAGTTCACACTGCCACCCAGCTTTGTATCATCTGCAAATTTGCTAATGGTACTTTTAATCCCAACATCCAAGTCATTAATGTATATTGTAAATAGCTGCGGTCCCAGCACCGAGCCTTGCGGTACCCCACTAGTCACTGCCTGCCATTCTGAAAGGGACCCATTTATCCCCACTCTTTGCTTTCTGTCTGTCAACCAATTTTCTATCCATGTCAGTACCCTACCTCCAATACCATGTGCTCTAATCTCCTATGTGGGACCTTGTCGAAGGCTTTCTGAAAGTCGAGGTACACCACATCCACCGGCTCTCCCCTGTCAATTTTCCTAGTTACATCCTCAAAGAATTCCAGAAGATTTGTCAAGCATGATTTCCCCTTCGTAAATCCATGCTGACTCGGAACGATCCTGTTACTACTATGCAAATGCTCCGCAATTTCGTCTTTTATAATTGACTCCAGCATCTTCCCCACCACTGATGTCAGACTAACGTTAGCACCATAATACACAAATGTGATATTAGCAACACATTACAGAGATATCACACATTACAAACGCATTACACAGACCACATTCCCACGAACACCCGGATCTGGTTCAACAACGACAAGCCCTGGTTCACAGCAGAACTCAGACAGCTCCGCCAGTCAAAAGATGAGGCCTATAGGAGTGGTATTTATTCACAAGATGCTGGAGTAACTCAGCAGGTCAGTCAGCATCTCAGGAGAGAAGGATTGGGTGACGTTTCAGGTGGAGACCCTTCTTCAGACTGATGTCCTCATTCTTCAGGAAACGGGGCTTCCCCTCTTCCATTATAGATGAGGCTCTCACTAGGGTCTCTTCTACATCCCGCAGCTCCGCTCTTGCTCCCCCTCCCCCCACTCGCAACAAGGACAGAATCCCCCTCGTTCTCACCTCCCACCCCACCAGCCAGCGGATCCAACAAATCATCCGCCAACATTTCCGTCACCTCCAACGGGACCCCACCACTGGCCATATCTTCCCATCCCCTCCCCTCTCTGCGTTCCGCAGAGACCGTTCCCTCCGTAACTCCCTGGTCCACTCGTCCCTTCCTACCCAAACCACCCCAACCCCGGGCACTTTCTCCTGCAACCGCACGAGATGCAACACCTGTCCCTTTACCTCCCCCCTCAACTCCATCCAAGGACCCAAACAGTCTTTCCAGGTGAGACAGAGGTTCACCTGCACCTCCTCCAACCTCATCGATTGCATCCGCTGCTTTTATTTATTTTTTAATTCTCCTACAGGAGCGGGGATGCAGACCTCTACAGGCAGGCCACGCACAAGCTGAGAATAGGAATCAGAGCTGCCAAGGAAAGGTACTCTGATAAGCTGAGGAGCAGGTTCTCAGCTCTTGACCCTACTTCAGTTTGGAAGGGCTTGCAAGAAACCCCCCGCTCCTTGGACAATCGTCAGCTGACCAACGACCTGAACAAGTTCTTCTGCAGGTTCGAGAAACTTCCCCGCCCACCTCCCCAAGCAGCAATTCACATGTTCTCACAGCCTGACTCCAGTCTGCAAAGACTGGACCCTGGTCCACTGCACACCCCCTCCTTGCTGCCCAGCATCAGTCTGGCCACCTTCTCCATCGCCAACAATACAAATTGTGGAGGTGGAGAGGCTATTCAGGAGACAGAAAAGCCGGAAATCTCCAGGACCGGACAATGTTCCCCCCTCCACCCTCAAGCTCTGTGCCAAACAACTGGCACGGATCTACACAGACATTTTCAACCAGTCCCTGCAAACCTGCACTGTCCCTGCCTGCTTCAAGGTCTCCACTATTGTCCCTGCACCCAACAAGACAAGGATCACTGGTCTTAATGACTACAGGCCTGTCGCACTTACCACTGTAATCATGAAGACCTTTGAAAGACTTGTGCTGGCCCAGCTGAAAAACATCACAAACCCCCTGCTGGACCCCCTGCAGTTTGCATACTGGGCCAATAGATCGGTGGATGACGCAGTCAACCTAGGCCTGCACTTCATCCTCCAGCACCTCGACTGCAAGGGGACCTAAGCCAGGATTCTGTTTGTGGATTCCTCTGCATTTAACACCATTGTGCCAGAGCTACTACACTCCTAACTCTCCCAGCTGACTGTGCCTGAACCCCTCTGTCAATGGATCACCAACTTCCTGACAGACAGGAAGCAGCATGTGAGTCTGGGAAAGCACATCTCGGACTAGCAGACCCTCAGCATAGGAGCACCGCAAGGCTGCGTACTCTCCCCTCTCCTTTACTCTCTCTACACCAACGACTGCACCTCCACAGACTCCTCTGTCAAGCTCCTCAAGTTTGCGGATGACACAACCCTGATTGGACTGATCCAGGATGGGGAGGAATCTGCCTACAGATGAGAAGTGCCACAGCTGGCGCCTTGGTGCCATCGCAACATCCTGGAGCTCAATGCTCTCAAGACAGTGGAACTGATTGTAGACTTTCGAAGAGCTCTCCCTCCCCTCCCCCCACTCACCATCAACAACACCACAGTCACATCTGTGGAGTCATTTAAGTTCCTTGGAACCATCATCTCCAGGGACCTTAAATGGGGGGCCACCATCAACTCCACAGTCAAAAAGGCCCAACAGAGGATGTACTTCCTGCGGCAACTGAAGTAACACAATCTGCCACAGGCAATGATGGTCCAATTCTATACTGCTATCATTGAGTCCGTCCTCACCTTCTCCATCATGGTCTGGTTTGGCTCAGCCACCAAGCACGACATCCAGAGGCTGCAACGGATCGTTCGCACAGCCGAGAAGGTTGTTGGCTGCAACCTTCCCCCCCCATTGACGAACTGTACACTGCAAGGGCCAGGAAGCGAGCGGGCAAGATCATCTCTGACCCCTCTCACCCTGGCCACAAACTCTTTGAAGCACTTCCCTCTGGAAGGCGACTCCAGACTGTCAAAGCAGCCACAGCCGGACATAAAAACAGCTTTTTTTCAGAGCCTCCTTTTGCTCTGGTTTATTTCACTCACATGTTTAAACTGTAATGTTGTGTTCAGAATGTTTTAATGTTTTATGCTCTACTCTTAATTCATAATTGTTGACTGTATGTTCGTGTTGTTACTTGCGAGCGGAGCACCAAGGCACATTCCTTGTATGTGTACATACTTGGCCAATAAACTTATTCATTCATTCATTCATTCATTACAAACGCCACACATTACAAACACATTGCACAGACCACATATTAACAACACATTACAGAGATCACACATTACCAACACTTTATGCAATTATGCACAAAATGCAAAAAAAGTTCTCTTTCCACAGATGCTGCCTGACCTGCTGGGTGTTTCCAGCATTGCCTGTTTTTATTTCAGATTTCCAGCAACTGCCTTCTGTTATTTTTGAAGAGATGGCATAGTCAGGATGGGTCAAAATAATTCCTTCCATGCTGTGCCATTCTCTGATGCTACAACATTAAACGACTCAGTACAGTAAATTCTTGTTTTAACGGACTCCTTTGTAATGGATCTCGGTTTTAGCGGATGGACCTGCCCATGCCATCGCCTCCCCTCATTTTGCCCTTCGAGCCAGCACCGCCATTCATTGTGATCATGGCTGATCATCCACAATCAGTAACCCGTGCCTGCCTACCTAGTTATGACACAAAGTGCTGGAGTAACTCAGCAGACTGAATCAGTCTGAAATAGGGTCCTAACCCGAAATGTCACCTGTCCACGTTCTCCAGAGATGCTGCCTGACCCGCTGAGTTACTCCAGCACTTTGTGTCCTTTTGTACATTAACCATCATCTGCACTTCTTTGTTTCAAATGATAATCCCTTACTCAGTTATAACAGACGATTGACAATAACAGTGTAGGAAAGAAAACTACAGACGCTGGTTTAAATCGATGATAGACACAAAATGCTGGAGTAACTCAGCGGGTCAGGCAGCATCTCTGGAGAGACGGAATGGGTGACGTTTCGGGTCGACCTGAAACGTCACCCATTCCTTCTCTCCCGAGATGCTGCCTGACCCGCTGAGTTACTCCAGCATTTTGTGTCTACAATCAACAATAACACACCATCCTCCCCATCCTCCCTCCCTCCCTCCCTCCCTCCCTCCCTCCCTCCCTCCCTCCCTCCCTCCCTCCCTCCCTCCCTCCCTCCCTCCCTCCCTCCCTCCCTCCCTCCCTCCCTCCCTCCTTCCCTCCCTCCCTCCCTCCCTCCCTCCCTCCCTCCCTCCCTCCCTCCCTCCCTCCCTCCCTCCCTCCCTCCCTCCCTCCCTCCCTCCCTCCCTCCCTCCTTCCCTCCCTCCCTCCTTCCCTCCCTCCCTCCCTCCCTCCCTCCCTCCCTCCCTCCCTCCCTCCCTCCCTCCCTCCCTCCCTCCCTCCCTCCCCCCCCCCAATCCCCCCCCCCCAATCCCCCCCTCCCTCCCCCCATCCCCCCCTCCCTCCCTCCCTTCCCCCATCCCTCCCTCCCTCCCTCCCTCCCTCTCTCCCTCTTGGTCTCTTGGTCCGTTATAACGAGGGTTGGCTGTATTTACATCATTAACACTTGTAAAATCAGAACACTTGCCTGACCAGTGGGCTTGCAAAGAATGGTTGTGACTTCAGGGCCAGTTGCAAACTTGATGCAGTCCTTCCATAAGAAGTCTTTTGGAGGGTTATGTGGGACCCTTGCACCTGATGCCCACACCTGTGGTGGAAAGAGTCAAGCAATGTTAATGCCTTTAAACACAAAGGTCATGAAAGACAAATAGTGAAAGGCCTGGATAGAGTGGATGTGGCCAGGACGTTTCCACTTGTAGGAGGACATACCTTTAGAATGGAGATGAGGAGGAATTCCTTTAGTTATCTGTGGAATTCATTGCACAGACGGCTGTGGAGGCCAAGTCAGAGATTGATTGGGCAGAGATAGAGAGGTTCTTGATTAGTACGGGTGTCAGGGGTTACGGGGAGAAGGCAGGAGAATGGGGTTGAGGGGGAGAGATAGATCAGCCATGACGGAGTAGACCCGATGGGCCGAATGGCCAAATTGTCTCCTATAACATGAAAAATGGTTCAAGTGAAGCATCTTCAGGTTGAACGTAAAGTGCTGGAGGAACTCAGCGGGCCATGCAGCATCTGGGGAGGGGATGGACAGACAACATTTTGGGTGGGTTCCCTTCATCAGTCTGAAGAAGGGTCCAGATCTGAAGCATCATCTTTCCATTCTCCCCCCCAGATGCTGCCTGACCAGCTGAGTTCCTCCAGCACTGAGTGTTGTGATCGAGATTCCAGCACCCGCAGTGTCTTGTGTCTCCATCTTCAGGAGGATGGGGGTGAGGTGGGAGAGTGTGCCAGAACATGGGGGGTAGAATAAAACATGGACAAAACATCGGATCGTTCATTTTGGCGGCCATTAACAGAAAAGCAGAGTTTTTGCTTTTGTTAAATGGGGACATGTTCCGATGTTTAGCCGCTGGACTAGTGGGCTGAGGAATTGTTAATGAACTTCAATGCAGATAAGTGTGAGGTGTTGCATTTTGGCAAGTCGGACTAAGGACCTTCACAGCGAATGGCAAGGCCCTGGGTAGTATTGTCGAGTCTTGTTCGGTGAACTTTTGTAATTCTGTCGGTGCCAGACGTGTGGCAACTCATGTATAAAACATAGAAACATAGAAAATAAGTGCAGGAGTAGGCCATTCGGCCCTTCGAGCCAGCACCACCATTCCATATGATCACGGCTGATCATCCAAAATCAGTACCCCGTTCCTGCTTTCTCCCCATATCCCTTGATTCTCTTAGCACTAAGAGCTAAATCTAACTCTCTCTTGCATACATCCAGTGAATTGGCCTCCACTGCCTTTTGTGGCAGCTAATTCCACAGATTCACAACTTTCTGGGTGAAAAGGTTTTCCCTCATCTCAGTCCAAAATGGCCTACCCCTTATTCTTAAACTGTGGTCCCTGGTTTGTGGACTCCCCCAACATCGGGAACATGTTTCCTGCATCTAGCCTGTCCAATCCTTTAAGAATTTTATGTTTCTATAAGATCCCCTCTCATCCTTCTAAACTCCAGTGAATGTACTGCCCAGGTGAGGTCTGCTCTATGATTCTGCCAGGCTGTATGGAAACACAAAGCATTTCACTGTATCTACTGTAGGCACAGGTGACAATAAGTATCATTAAGTATCATAAAGAACAGAGGGATCTCTGAAGGGGAAAAGATTTAATAGGAATCCGAGGGGTAACTTTTTCACACAAAGGGTGGTGGGTGTATGGAACAAGTTGCCGGAGGAGATAGTTGAGGCTGGGACTATCCTAACATTTAGAAACAGTTAGACAGCTACATGGATAGGACAAGTTTGGAGGGATGTGGACCAAGCGCAGGCAGGTGGGACTAGTGTAGCTGGGACATTGTTGGCCGGTGTGGGCAAGTTGGGTCGAAGGGCCTGTTTCCACACTGTGTCACTCTATGACTCACTCTTGGAGTGCAGGGAGAGATGTGTAAGATCATGAGGAGAATGAATAGAGTAGAATCGTTTACCCAAAGCTGGGGTATCAAGAACCAGAGGACATTAGTTTAAGGTGAGAGGGGAAAGATTTAATAGGAACCTGAGGGTCAACATTTGCACACACACACACGGGGTGGTGGTGTCTGGAACAAGCTGCCAGAGGAGGTAGTTTAGGCAGGGACCAGGAATAGGACCAGGAATAGGATTAGGAAGACTTTATTGTCACATGTGACTAGGCAGAGTGAGATTCCTTGCTTGCATACCCAATGTATACAAACACCTAGGGCGCTAACAAAGTTACAAAGCACGCCGGCTCCTCCTTTTGTTCACCCCCTCCCTCCCTCACGGTGTCCCTCCCCCCCCCCCAAGCCGGGACTATAACAACATTTAAAAGACATTTGGACAGATACAGGAGAGACATGGGCCAAATGGGGGCAGATGGGACTCGGGCCGTTGGGCCATCTTGGTTAGCAAGGGCAAGTTGGGCCGAAGGGCCCGTTTCCGTGCTGTGTGATTCAGTACTTGGATGTGCTGCACACAGGTCACTGAAGGCCACTGAAGACTCTATAACTCCATAACCAGTGAACGACTTAAGAGTTAGTTTGGAAATTGACAAGCTGGAAAAAAATCTAGCGTGACAATAAAACAGTTTTAAGAATTGTTTCCTTGTAATTTCCCCCACGGTGTTCAGACATTAATGTCTCTTAAGAATGCTACTTTACACATGGGTGGCCTTGCAAATCGACAAGTGATCACTTCTATTGACACTTAGAGAATCGCTTCGGCAATCTCGGCGATCGCTTCGCTCGACACCTTCGCTCGGTCCGCGTTGGCCAAACTGGTCTCCCGGTGGCTGAGCACTTCAACTCCCCCTCCCACTCCCAGCCTGACCTTTCTGTCATGGGCCTCCTCCAGTGCCATAGTGAGGCCCACCGGAAATTGGAGGAACAGCACCTCATATTTCGCTTGGGCAGCTTGCAGCCCAGTGGTATGAACATTGACTTCTCCAACTTTAGATAGTTCCTCTGTCCCTCTCTTCCCCTCCCAGTTCTCCCTCTATCTTCCTGTCTCCACCTATATCCTTCCTTTGTCCCGCCCCCTGACATCACTCTGAAGAAGGGTCTCGACCCGAAACGTCACCCATTCCATCTCTCCTGAGATGCTGCCTGACCTGCTGAGTTACTCCAGCATTTTGTGAATAAATACCTTAGAGAATCATAGAGTCATACAGCGTGGAAACAGGCCCTTCAGTCCAACTTATCCCAACCGCCCAACATGTCCCATCTACACTAGTCCCACCTGCCTGCATTTGGCCCATATCCCTCTAAACCTTTCCTATCCATGTACCTGTCTAATTGCTTCTTAAACGTTGCGATGGTCCCTGCCTCAACTGCCTCCTCTGGCAGCTCGTTCCATACACCCACCACCCTTTGTGTGAAAAAGTCACCCCTCAGATTCCAGGAAAATCTTTCTCCCTGCACCTTAAACCTATGCCTTCTGGTCCTCGATTCCCCTACTCTGGGTAAGAGCCTCTGTGCATCTGTCTGAACTAATCCCCTCATAAGATAAACCCGCATCATCCTGCGCTCCATGGAACAGTCCCGGCCTGCTCAACCTCTCCCTATGACTCAGACCCTCGATAAGACACTTGCACAATGATACTCCATTAAACATACAGCCGTTAACTTGCAGTAATAACTATAAACTTATTGGTTATTGGAAAGACCTTTATTAAAAAAATTACTGCAGGAAAGATAACATTGTTATTGTGAAACTCCCTCGCCCCGAACCCACTTTCTCCATTGACACGAATGTAGACACAAAATGCTGGAGTAACTCAGCGGGTCAGGGAGCATCTCTGGAGGGAAGGAATGGGTGACATTTCGGGTCGACACCCTTCGTCAGACTGAAGAAGGGTCTTGACCCGAAACATCACCCATTCCTTCTCTCCCGAGATGCTGCCTGACCTGCTGAGTTACTCCAGCATTTTGTGTCGACCTTCGAATTAAACCAGCGTCTGCAGTTTTTTTTCCCACTTCTCCATTGACACAATTGGTTTTATGAACAAAATGTTCCACAACGTGAGGTTTCTGAGGAATGCAACTGTCGGGTTCCAGCAGATCCTCCTGGGACCAACTGCATGGGTCCCTAGTGGTATTCCCAACCAAACGTCACCAATTTGTGTGGAGGTGTGGGAGGGAAGAGGGGCACAGAGGGAAAATGGAGCCTGCAAATGAAAGAGGTGCTCAGGAAGGAACTGCAGTGTTAATGTGCGGGGATCGCTGGTCAGTACGGGCCCGGTGGGCCGAAGGGCCTGTTTCCTCGCTGTATTTCTAAACTAAACTAAACTAAACTAAACCGTGCTTAATTTACCTTCGCCACAGAATACAACTGGATAATTATCACCATCTGTGTGTTTTTGTTTCGCAAACTGTGAGATCGCCACTCACTCACACATGAAAGAAATGGTTTGAAAAAGTGTTAGAAGGAACTGCAAATGCTGGTTTAAACCAAAGATAAAAGTTCAAAGGTCTTTTATTGTCACGTGTGCCAATTCAGGTACAGTGATATTCGATAGACACAAAATGCTGGAGTAACTCAGCGGGTCAGGCAGCATCTCTGGAGAGAAGGAATGGGTGACGTTTCGGGTCGAGACCCTTCTTCAGACTGGTCGGGGATGAGGGAAACGAGAGATATAGACGATGATGTGGAGAGATAAAGAATGATGAATGAAAGATACGCAAAAAAGTAACGATGATAAAGGAAACGGGCCATTGTAAGCTGTTTGTTGGGTGAAAACGAGAAGCTGGTGTGACCTGGGTGGGGGAGGGATAGAGAGAGAGAGAGAGAGGGAATGCAGGGGCTATCTGAAGTGAGAGAAATCAATATTCATACCACTGGGCTGTAAGCTGCCCAAGCGAAATATGAGATGCCGTTCCTCCAATTTGCCTGTGGCCTCACTCTGACAATGGAGGAGACCAGAACAAGGGGCCACAGTTTAAGAATAAGGGGTAGGCCATTTAGAACTGAGATGAGGGAAAACATTTTCAGTCAGAGAGTTGTGAATCTGTGGAATTTTCTGCCTCAGAAGGCAGTGGAGGCCAATTCTCTGAATGCATTCAAGAGAGAGCTAGATAGAGCTCTTAAGGATAGCGGAGTCAGGGGGTATGGGGAGAAGGCAGGAACGGTGTACTAATTGAGAATGATCAGCCATGATCACAATGAATGGCGGTGCTGGCTCGAGGGGGCCGAATGGCCTACTCCTGCACCTATTGTCTATTGTCTATAATTTACAGAAGCCAATTAACCTAAAAACTTTGAAGTGTGAGTGTATGTGTGTGTAGGTTAATTGGCTTGGTATAATTGTAAATTTTCCATAGTGTGTGTAGGATATTGTTAATGTGCGGGGATCACTGGTCAGGGGGTATGGGGAGAAGGCAGGAACTGGGTACTGATTGAGAATGATCAGCCATGATCGCATTGAATGGCGGTGCTGGCTCGAGGGGGCCGAATGGCCTCCTCCTGCACCTATTGTCTATTGAGACCGAATGGTAAAAGGGGAATTAAAGTGTTTGACCACCGGGAGATCAGGTAGGGCCAGGCAGACTGAGCGAAAGAGGTGCGATATTTTACCATGGCAGAATGTTGCGTGTGACGTGGAATGGCACCTGGCCTGTGGTTTGCCGTGAACGACTGCCAGCAGTGCGTCGCGAGATGTTTCTCTTACCGTTACGCCAGAGCCGACGCACACTCGGGTCCTGGGGGGGAACTTGTACATTGCCACGGGGTGCCCGCCGATGTTTTGCTGCAGAAGGTAGTTGCCAATGTCCTCCTCGGTGTTGGGCGAGATATTCAGAAGTCGGACAAAGTGGCCGTTGGTGGCAACCTCCACAATCTTCATGTTCCCAATGGTGCTGGAATGGAGAAAAAGCTTGTGTCCTTGCTCCCAGACCATGAGACACAGGAGCAGAATTAGGCCAACCGGCCCATCAAGTCTACTCCGCCATTCGATCATGGATGATCTATCTTTCTCCCTCAATCCCATTCCCCTGCCTTCCATCACAGTGAGGAGAGGACTAGAGGAGACTCACTGTGATGGATGTTTCTTTTTCTTTTTTTTGTTTGTGTTGGTTCTGGTTGTGTAATTGCGTATTTTATTGCTCTTATTGTTGGACTGTGGATGACGAAATCTCGTCCAAAAGACTTGTTTTTTTGGATGACAAATAAAGGTAATTCTGATTCTGATTCTGATTCTGATTCTCCCCATAACCTTTGGCCCCCTTGCTAACCTAGCAACCTCCGTTTTAAAAATACCCATTGACTTGGCCTCCAGAGCCATCTCTGACAATGAATTCCACAGATTCACCGTCCTCTGACTAAAGAGGTTCCTCCTCATCTCCATTCTAAAGGAACGTCCTGTTATTCTGAGGCTGTGCCCGCTGCTCCCAGACTCTCCTATGAGTAGAAACACCCTCCCCACATCTGCTCTATCTGGGCCTTCCGTTCTTTGGTCGGTCTCAACGAGATCCCCTCTGCTGCTAGATTGGAGTGTGTGCCAAGTCCCAAATAGAAACATGTAGGTCATTTGAATGATCAACATACTGATGCCCAAAGGAAATCACATCACCATCTAAATCCAATTTTATGCGTTCATCCCCTTCATCGGCTAACATGCAACGGGAAATATCCAGCAATTTAAAACAGCTTGGAAAGATAGTCATAGAGTCACAGAGCTGTGAATGTGTGGAATTCTCTGCCGCAGAGGGCAGTGGAGGCCAAATCACTGGATGAAAATCCTGCATCCTTTTTCAATGTTTCTATACAGCATGGAGACAGGCCCTTTGGCCCAACTGACCCATGCTGACCAAGATGCCCCATCTACCCTAGATCCATCTTCCCACATTCGTCCCATGTCCCTCTAAAGTTTTTCTATTCATGTAGCTGTCCAAATCTATTGTAAATAGACAATAGACAATAGGTGCAGGAGGAGGCCATTAGGCCCTTCGAGCCAACACCGCCATTCAATGTGATCATGGCTGATCATTCTCAATCAGTACCCCGTTCCTGCCTTCTCCCCATACCCCCTGACTCCGCTATCCTTAAGAGCTCTATCCAGCTCTCTCTTGAATGCTGGATCTATTGTATCAGTCTGAAGAAGGGTCTCGACCTGAAATGTCGCCCATTCTTTCTCTCCCAAGATGCTGACTGACCTGCTGAGTTACTCCAACATTTTGTGAATAAATCTATTGTAAATGTTGTTATATTACCTGCTATGATTACCTCCTCTGGCAGCTTGTTCCACACACCCACCACCCTCTGTGTGAAAAAGTTGCCCCTTAGATTGCTATTAAATCTTTTCCCCCTCACCATAAGCCTGCCTCCCTCTAGTTCTTGATTCTCCTTCTTTAGGTAACTCTGCATTCACCCTATCTCTTTACCTCATTATTTTATTCTCCTCTATAAGGTTCAGCCTCCTAGTCATAGGATCATAGAATCATACAGCATGGAAACAGGCCTTTCGGCCCAACTCGCCCACACCAGCTAATATGTGGAATACCATTCACAGTATCCCACCTGCCAGCGTTTGGCCCATACCACTCTAAACCTGTCCTATCCACGTACTTGTCTAAATATTTCTTAAACGTTGCGATACTACCTGCCTCAACTTCCTCCTCTGGCAGCTCGTTCCACACACCCACCACCCTTTGTGTGAAAAAAAGACCCCTCAGGTTCCTATTAAATATTTCTCCCCTCACCTTAACCCTATGTCTTCTGTTTCTCGATTCCCCTACTCTGGGCAAGAGACTGTGCGTTTATGCAGTCTATTCCTCTGATGATTTTGTTCACCTCCATAAGATCATGCCTCATCCTCCTTAGTTCGGTTTAGTTTACTTTTAGTTTAGAGATACTGCATGGAAACAGGCCCTTTGGCCCACTGAGTCCGTCCGCACCGACCAGTGATCCCCGCACATTAACACTATCCTACACACACTATGGAAAATTTACAATTATACCAAGCCAATTAACCTACACACACATACACTTACACTTCAAAGTTTATAGGTTAATTGGCTTCTGTAAATTGTCCCAAGTGTGTGTAGGATAGAACTAGTGATCGAAGGTAGGCACAAAATGCTGGAGTAACTCAGCGGGTCAGGCAGCATCTCTGGAGAGGAGAAATGGGTGACGTTTCGGGTCGAGACCCTTCTTCAGACCCTAGAACTGGTGATCGGGTTGATTACTGTTCAGCATGGACTCGGTGGGCCGAAGGGCCTGTCTCCATGCTGCATCTCGAAAACTAAAACTATAGCTAAGAAACTAAAATCAAAAAACCCGAGTTAATATGTGGCAAGTAACACCTGCACCACAAAATGATGGCCAATAACAACTAATGAATGGATGGATGGATGGATGGATGGATGGATGGATGGATGGATGGGTGGGTGGATGGATGGGTTGATACTTGTTAGTTGGCCAGGTAGGTAGAATGATGACTGGATATTCCACTGCCTCTCCAGCCCACATCAAGGTACACGCTGTGAATGTGCCATC
The DNA here is from genome assembly GCF_053455715.1 of Rhinoraja longicauda. NCBI lineage: Eukaryota > Metazoa > Chordata > Chondrichthyes > Rajiformes > Arhynchobatidae > Rhinoraja > Rhinoraja longicauda. The sequence continues at coordinate 32,862,716 of NC_135975.1, forward strand.
GCACACTCTCTCTATCCAGGCTCAGAATCACTGGAAGGGCAACTTCATCTCGATGTCATCACGGGGAGAACGTGCAAACTCCACACACAGACAGCTCCCGAGCCCAGGATGGAACCCGGGTCTCTGGCGCTGTGAGGCAGCAGGTCTACCCGCTGCGCCACCACCGTGCTGACCCGGGATAGGATCAGTTGAGGACTGCCGGGGAAGATTATTTTTCATGTTAATGGTTTCAATTCTACTTGTGCTTTGGATGCTTTTAAAAATCATTTAAAACCTTAACATCATTTAAAATTTTGGGCGCAGCGGTAGAGTTGCTGCCTTACAGCGAATGCAGCGCCGGAGACCCGGGTTCGATCCCGACTACGGGCACTGTCTGTACGGAGTTTGTACGTTCATCCCATGACCTGCGTGGGTTTTCTCCGAGATATTCGGTTTCCTCCCACACTCCGAAGACGTACAGGTTTGTAGGTTAATTGGCTTGGTATAAAATGTAAAAATTGTCCCTAGTGGGTGTAGGATAGTGTTAATGTGCGGGGATCGCTGGTCGGCGTGGGCTCGGTGGGCTGAAAGGGCCTGTTTCCGCGCTGTATCTCTGTATCTCTAAACTAAAACCAGAATTAGCAACCGTGGCAATCGACGTCGACGGTTCCATCGAGCGCAAGCATCGTGTTACAAATGTAACGTGATGAGGGCTGACGGCTGTGAAGAACTTTGCATGGTTGCACAAACCTCTCCACATGTAAGATCAATTATTCCTGATTATTAAAACTGGCAGCACTTAATGTAACCGTCACTAACTGGAGCAGAATACTCCCTGGGACCACTCTTGTGTCTCCTGGAAAATTGAGGATGAATGTTTCTTAGCTTGGATTCTGTGAGACATGTCCCTATCAGTTTCTCAGTCTCCCCACTTATTATTGTCCTTGTCATAGAGTCATAGAGTGATACAGCGTGGAAACAGGCCCTTGTGCCCAACTTGTCCACACCGACCAACATGTCCCATCTACACCAGTCCCACCTGCCTGTGTTTGGTCCATATCACTCCAAACCTGTCCTATCCATGTTCCTGTTTAACTGTTTCTTATACATTGTGATTGTCCCTGCCTCAACTACCTCCACCTGGAGCGACTAGGCTTGTATACACTGGAATTTAGAAGGATGAGAGGAGATCTTATCGAAACGTATAAGATTATTAAGGGGTTGGACACATTAGAGGCAGGAAACATGTTCCCAATGTTGGGGGAGTCCAGAACAAGGGGCCACAGTTTAAGACTAAGGGGTAGGCCATTTAGAACTGAGATGAGGAAAAACTTTTTCAGTCAGAGAGTTGTAAATCTGTGGAATTCTCTGCCTCAGAGGGCAGTGGAGGCCAATTCTGTGAATGCATTCAAGAGAGAGCTAGATAGAGCTCTTAAGGATAGCGGAGTCAGGGGGTATGGGGAGAAGGCAGGAACGGGTACTGATTGAGAATGATCAGCCATGATCACATTGAATGGCGGTGCTGGCTCGAAGGGCCGAATGGCTCCTTCTGGACCTATTATCTATTGTCTATTGTCTAAAAAGTTACCCCTCAGGTCCCTATTCAAATCTTTCCCCCCTCACCTTAAACCTGTGTCCTCTGGTTCTTGATTCCCCTACTCTGGGCAAGAGACTGTGTGTGTCTACCCGATCTATTGACCTCATGATCTTATACACCTCTACACAATCATCTTTCAACTTCCTGTGCTCCAAGGAATTAGAGTCAGTGCGTTTACCCGATCTATTGCTCTCATGATTTTGCTCACCTCTATAAGATCACCCGTCCTCCTGCACTCCAAGGAATAGAGTCCAAGCCTACTCAACCCCTCCCTTTAGCTCAGACCCTCAAGTCCAGGCAATCTCATTAAATGATATTGCTGTGTTTCTCCTTAAGAAGAGTGTCTCAACCCGAAACGTCACCCATTCCTTCTCTCCAGAGATGATGCCTGTCCCGCTGAGTTACTCCAGCATTTTGTGTCTATCTTCGATATATATACATGTGTATGTCTACATTTACAGGTCCATCTCCAATGCGTGGCCCAATGTGGACTCTCATGGTCATTACCCACTCTGCAGGGAACAGTGAAGCCCCTGTTCCAATATCTAAAGGGGCTGCTCCTTGCCTTCTGGCTGCACTTCACACACCCACCATCCTCATCCTTGGACACCCTGTGCGTAGGGGAGGGTAGGGGGGCTGAAGATGTCCTGGTTGGGTTGCTCCTGGGCCTGGCCAAGCTGACCATCCGTGAGTCACGGCGCCAGGCGGAGGAGGGCTCTGCCCGAGCCGACTGCCTGCCCCTTTTCCGGGGCTACGTCCGTGCCCGGGTGGCTTTGCAAAGAGACTACGAGCTTCTACTCCACCTGCCTTTGTAAGTTGCCCCATGGGGACAAATAAAGTGTTTTTGCAATTTGAACTTTAGTTTGGCTTGATTGCATTTAGCTTTGTTTTTTAGTTTAGAGACACAGTGTGGAAACAGGCCCTTTGGTAGAATCCGCAGCGACCAGCGATCCCCACACACTAACACTACCCGACACACACGGGGGACAATTTTACATTTATTCCAAGCCAATTAACCTACAAACCTGTACTTCTTTGTGGGAGTGTTGGAGGAAGCAGAAGGTCTCAGAGAAAACCCACGTGGTCACGGGGAGAACGTACAAACTCCGTACAGACAGCACCCGTAGTCAGGTTCGTACCCGGGTTCAAGGCGCTGTAAGGCAGTAGCTATACCGCTACGATACCGCGCTGCCCTTATACACTATTTAAGTAACGTATTATCTGATCTGATGCAAAACAAAACTTTTTACTGTTCCTCAGTACACATGACAGTAATAAACATAAACACCAGCAGTGTCAAATGTACAGGCTATATATAGTGCTTTGCATGGCTTTTGCTTTGTATATACATATGTTATTTGGCACAAAAAAAACCTGCAGCCAAGGTGTAGATTAGTGTAATGGTGTCACTCATGTTATGTGTCATGCTTTTGTAGTTACGCCCCTTTGGCTTTTGAGTGACTGCTGCTGGGGTGATTCGAGTTAGTGTAAGTGCAACGTGCAGGCGTAAGGTCATGCTTGCTATGTAGTTAATAAAGTCTAAGGTTTATTATCAAGGTGTACGGCTTCTGTTATTATACAGCCAACACCAACATGGTGTCAGAAGTGGACGAACTTACGCCAAATTCTATTGTTTTCCTCTTGTTATTATCTTAGTTTGTTATTTTTCTACTTTGTGCGATGGCTTCTGCTCTCAGGAAACCGGAGATCTTGGTGTTTGATGCAGATCTTGCGGAACGGTATCGTGTTTTTGAAGAGGATTTTTCAATCTACATAGAAGCTGCATACCCTACGGCTGTCCCTGCTCTTCGTGCGTCAATCCTTCTTAAGTTGGCGGGCACGGAAGCTGCTCGTCGTGCCAGAAGATTTCACTATGCACCGGCTAGAGTTGATGCTAATGGTGTCCAAATTGCTGCGGAGTCTATCCGTGACCCTGAATGTCTCCTGCGTAAATTCCGACAATTATGTGAGTTACAAATCAATGTGAGCATTGAACGCCATAAGTTCTTTTCAAGGAATCAAAAACAAGGAGAGCCACTTGAGTTATATGTTAGTGCGCTCAAGCATATCTCTAGTCGATGTGAATTTGGAGATATTCACGATAGTCTTGTTCGCGATCGTTTAATCCATGGCATACTGAATGATAAGGTGCGCGATGAATTACTGCGGGAAGTTGACCTAACCTTAGCGGCTGCTGAAAACCGCTGTCGCATAGCTGAATTGACTGATGCTCACATTAAAACTCTGGGACATTCTGCTGCTCGTGAAATTAATGCAGCCAGCATGTCTTATCAAACTTCTCCGTGTTTATCTCAACTGCCAGTCACCAAGTTAAGATTGATCGATAATTGCTTCAACTGTGGAGGTTCACATGTCGCGGTTCGTGATCGTTGCCCTGCGTATGGAAAAAATATGTCGGCTTTGCAACAAACGAAACCATTTCATTAGGTGTTGTCGAACACGCAGTAACAGATTTCAAACGAGACAGTCAGTTAACTCGCTTGCCCATGATGAAGGTTCAATCTCTGAGTTCTCACACCCAGAGAACAGCATGTTCTCACACCATGTACGAACAGCTGGCGAAAGTGCAGAGATTGATATACATGCTTTGTCTAAGTCAGTGCACCAACAGCTAGATCCCAAGGTCGCATTGCTCATTAATGGTAAAACCCTTTATCTCAAAGTCGACTCGGGAGCGCGCTGCAACGTTATCTGTTTGGCTGTCTTCCAGAAGCTGAAAAACACAGAAACCTTATTTCCAACAGTTACATCACTTGTCTCATTTGCTGGAACTCGAGTACACCCCATCGGCCAAGTTGAGTTACGTTGCTGTCTCAACTCACGTGCCCACATCCTGGATTTTTACGTGGTACGTGAGAATGTACCATCCCTACTGGGTGCTGATGCATGCCTAGATATGGGTTTGATCACTTTCAGCCCTTCTGTCTGTCCTCTGACTACAGACTGTGATTTTACACGTCAAATTCTCACACAATACAAAGATTTGTTTAACGATAAGCTGGGCAAGCTGCCTGTCAGGTACACAATTACCATTGACCCTGAGGTAATCCCAGTTGTTCGTCCAGCTCATAGGATTCCCCACGCTATGCGGGATCGTGTTCAATGTGAACTTAACAGAATGGTGTCTCTGGGTGTGCTTACTCCCGTATCTGACCCCTCAGACTGGGTCTCCACAATGGTTGTCGCTGCTAAGAAGAACAAAGACGAGATACGGATTTGTATCAACCCCAAGGACTTAAACGCAGCGATCAAACGACCACGTTATCCCATGCGCACTGTGGATGAGATTGCTGCGCAGATGGCTGAAGCAACTGTATTCACGGTGCTAGATGCCAAGAGCTCATTTTGGCAGATTCCACTGGAACTTAACTCCTCTAAGCTGACGACTTTCAGCACTCCATTCGGACGTTATAAATTTCTTCGGATGCCTTTTGGTATATGTTCTGCCAGTGAAGTATTTCAACAAGCCATGGAGCAATTGTTTGCGGGCTACCCGTGCTCCATTGTAGTGGATGATATCCTCATTGCTGGAAAAACGGTCAATGAGCACCATGCCAATCTGTCAAAAGTGTTGAAGCGTGCCGAGGCCATCCATCTCAAGCTAAATCCTCTGAAATGCAAGTTCAGAGTGAATGAGGTAAAATACTTAGGTCATATATTTACTAAAGACGGCCTCAAAACTGATCCAGCGAAAACTAGTGCTATCAACGAGCTTCCAGCACCCACAGACGTGCTCAGTTTGCAGAGATTCCTTGGCATGGCCAACTATTTGAGCAAATTCATTCAGGACTTCAGTGAAATTTCGGCCCCATTACGCCAGCTTACACACAAAGACACTGCTTGGACTTGGCACGAGCAACAACAGACAGCATTTGACACTCTTAAAAGGCGGATGTCTAATGCTCCGACTCTGGCTTACTTTGACCCTAAACTACCGATTACTCTTACTTGTAATGCCTCACAACACGGGCTGGGCGCTGCATGCCTTCAGAATGATGGCAATGGCAATAAGCCTGTTGCCTATGCTTCACGCACCATGACTGACACAGAACAACGATATGCCCAAATTGAAAAAGAACTGTTAGCGGTTGTTTTTGCCTGCAAGAAATTCAACGATTTTGTCTTTGGCCACACTGTCACAATTGAAACTGACCACCAACCTCTAATCAGCATTGTCAACAAACCTATCCACACCTCTCCAGCGCGCCTACAACGGATGTTACTGCAACTTCAGAAATATGACATGGTGCTGGTCCACAAACGCGGTAAGGATATGCACCTGGCCGATACTCTTTCGCGTGCACCCCGGAAGACCTGCGAGGGTCTGCCCTCACCGGATGACGACTTCGTGGTGATGAGTGTGTCTTTTATTCCTTCGTCCTGCATGGAGGACCTGGTTGCCCACACTGCTGTTGACAGTACACTACGGTCGCTAACCTCCGTCATTAAGCGCGGCTGGCCAGACAAGCACTACAATGTTCCGCTGCCAGTCCGGCCCTTCTTTGCTGTCCGAGATGAGCTCGTGCTGCAAGATGGCATTATTTTAAAAGGACACAAGGCCGTGGTTCCTGCCTCGCTGTACCACCGGTATTTTAACGCTGTCCATGCGGGACACCCGGGTGCTGAAGCCACTGTTTCACGGGCGAAAAGCATGTTTTACTGGCCTGGCATGGCTGAATACATCACCGAGAATGTGGCATCCTGTGCAGTGTGTAACAGTTTGGCCCCTCACCAACAAAAGCAACCACTTCTTCCACATCCGGTACCTGAGCTCCCGTGGTCTACAGTCGCAGCTGACATATTTGATTGGCATGGCAAACAATACCTGGTGCTCGTGGATTCTTATTCAGGATGGTTCGACATTGATTTTCTCAGCAGCCCCACTTCCAGCGGAGTGATTTCAAAGCTATCTCGCCACTTTTCAGTCCACAGATCCCCGGTCAAACTGCTAACTGACAACGGCAGTCAATTCACCAGCCAACAATTCAGGGAGTTCGCTGGACACTGGAATTTTCACCATATCACCAGCAGCCCCGAATATCCCCAGTCTAACGGGCTGGCTGAACGGGCTGTTAAAAGTGCTAAACAGCTCATGGAATGTTCGTACAGAGCAAAATCGGACATATTCCTGGATCTGCTTAACTTACACAACATCTCCCGTGACTCCATCTTGGGTTCACCGGCTCAACGTTTATTGTCAAGGCAAACCCGTGCCACAGTGCCTGTAGCCAATCAAGCTTTAGTCCCACAAGTGTTTCCACCGGAGGAGGTTCAATCCAGGTTGCAACAGAAGCGTGACATTCAGAAACGATGGTTTGACAAGACAAGTAGGCCACTGCCACCGCTGACCAAAGGGCAGGTAGTCCGCTTACAGACTGACAGAGGCCATGACCGTATCGGAGTCGTTTCTGGAATTGCTTCAGAGCCACGCTCATATATCGTTAGTGCCGATGGCGGTACCTGCCGACGTAACAGGCGACACATCCTGCCTGTGAACGAGCCAGTTCCTCCTCAATATAATCCAGATGGTACAAGTTCGCTTCCGTTTGCGCCTACTGGCACTCGCATGTTTTTGCCAGCACGGCAATCCATGCCTGTAACAGCTCCTTTGCCTGTTCCATCTTCGCCTCCATATTCATCGCCTGTTCCAGTTTGCTGCTTCGTCTCCAGGGACATTGATTCAGTCTCCCTCGCCTGTGGAATCAACTGCTCTCTCCCCAGATAAGAGGAATGGAGATGGTCTCTATCGTACACGTGCTGGTCGTGTTTGCAGGCCGGTTGTGAAGTATCCGGACTATGTTTAACTTTCCTCCAGTTTGTCACCGATTGTTATACATGACGTGCTCAGTTTATGTGTCTGTATCGTTGTTGATTCTTTAAGAGGGGGGATGTAGATTAGTGTAATGGTGTCACTCATGTTATGTGTCATGCTTTTGTAGTTACGCCCCTTTGGCTTTTGAGTGACTGCTGCTGGGGTGATTCGAGTTAGTGTAAGTGCAACGTGCAGGCGTAAGGTCATGCTTGCTATGTAGTTAATAAAGTCTAAGGTTTATTATCAAGGTGTACGGCTTCTGTTATTATACAGCCAACACCAACACAAGGGCTGCCAGTTTTAATATGCAGATAGACAATAGACAATAGGTGCAGGAGGAGGCCATTCGGCCCTTCGAGCCAGCACCGCCATTCAATGTGATCATGGCTGATCATTCTCAATCAATACCCCGTTCCTGCCTTCTCCCTATACCCCCTGACTCCACTATCCTTAAGAGCTCTATCTAGCTCTCTCTTGAATACATTCAGAGAATTGGCCTCCACTGCCTTCTGAGGCAAGATATTAAATCTTGCTGAACAAGAGGCTTAAGCAAGCTTTGTGCGGCACGGTGGCGCAGCGGTAGAGTTGCTGCCTTACAGCGAATGCAGCGCCGGAGACCCGGGTTCGATCCCGACCACGGGTGCTGTCTGTACGGAGTTTGTACGTTCTCCCCCTGACCTGCGTGGGTTTTCTCCGAGACCTTCGGTTTCCTCCACACTCCAAAGACGTGCAGGTTTGTAGGTTAATTGGCTTGGTATATGTAAAAATTGTCCCTAGTGGGTGTAGGATAGTGTTAGTGTGCGGGAATCGCTGGGTGGCGTGGACCCGGTGGGCCGAAGGGCCTGTTTCTGCGCTGTATCTCTAAACTAAATTAAAACTAAACTAAACAGTGCACAGTTCTGTTGCATGTTTAACACAATGCCCTGCCCCTTAACAACCTTGTTGTGGTTGCTAATTCTGGTTTTACAAGTGTTGTCACACTATCCTCTACCAACATTGCCCCACCCAGAATATAACCACCCAGTCCTTTTAAGTCCTCCATTGTATTTAACAAGAAAACATACACTCGGAATGCTTCACACAATCACTGCATTGCCCCTGTGATTTATACCTGGTTTCTACATGCTCTCATTCCCTCTGGAAATGGATCCCTTGAAAAGACACACACCTCAGTCTGAAGAAGGGTCTCGACCCGAAACGTCACCCATTCCTTCTCTCCTGAGATGCTGCCTGACCTGCTGAGTTACTCCAGCATTTTGTGAATAAATACCTCCAGATTCAGGGACAGTCTCTTCCCAGCTGTTATCAGGCAGCTGAGCCATCCCACTGACAACCAGAGAGTGGTCCTGAACTACCATCTACCTCATTGGTGACCCTTGGACTATCCTTGATCGGACGTTGCTGGCTTTACCTTGCACTGAACGTTATTCCCTTTATCATGTATCTGTACACTGTGGACGGCTCGATTGCAATCATGTATTGTCTTTCCGCTGACTGGTTGGCACGCAACAAAAGCTTTTCACTGTACCTCTCGGTACACATGACAATAGACTAAGCTGAATACTGAACATCAGGGCAATGCTAATGGGTTGATAATCCCATTGCTACAAGCACTGGAGTGGGTGTGGGGAGGGGAGGAGGGGGAGGGGGAAAGGGGGGAACATAATCGTCATGGTAACCAAAGGGGGCAGCAAAGATAAGCGGCACTTGAACGTTGAAAGGACACGCACATCTCCCCGGCAACACACGCACAGAGGCCTGTGCAACATGTCCACTGAATCAAACCTGTCTATTGACTCAAGGTTCACGAATGATTTATAATTCTGGCACTCTCCTCCAGTTCCACGATCCCTTGCCTCTCTGACGCTTTGTGGAATTTAACCTTGCATTGCTAATTCAGAACAGAAGGCACAGAAGCTTGAAAGCGCGCACCACCAGGCTCAGGAACAGCTTCCTCCCCTCTGCTATCAGGCTTCTGAACGGCCCTTCCATAAGCTAGGGTACTGTCCCCGATTCACCTCTACCCCATTGTGGACATTGGACTTTGTCTCTGGCACAGATGCGCGACAATGCTACGTATAAAATTATAAAAGGACTGGACAAGCTAGATGCAGGAAAAATGTTCCCAATGTTGGGGGAGTCCAGAACCAGGGGCCACACAGTCTAAGAATAAAGGGGAGGCCATTTAAAACTAAGGTGAGAAGAAACTTTTTTCACCCAGAGAGTTGTGAACTTGTGGAATTCTCTGCCACAGAAGGCAGTGGAGGCCGATTCACTGGATGGATTTAATGCAGTTAAATAGAGCTCTAGGATTTAGTGGAATCAAGGGATATGGGGAGAAGGCAGGCACGGGTTACTGATTGTGGATGATCAGCCATGATCGCAATGAATGGCGGTGCTGGCTCGAAGGGCCAAATGGCCTCCTCCTGCACCTATACTCGTTTCTATGTTTCTAATGCTGTGAACTCCGTATTCTCAACCTATTCTCCTTTAGATTAGCTCAATTGTAACTATGTATAGTATTATGTAATATGTTTGGTTAGCATGCAAAATAAAGCTTTTCACTATACAAGTGGAAATAATAAACCTGAACCTAATCACCCATGCTGGTTTATGGAAAGAGTTATCTCATTAGCCCCTCTTTCCTAGTTTGTTCCGACAGCCCTGCCAGTTTTCTCCTTATCTACTTTTGGAAACAGGGAACAGCAATTTTACAAAGTGCTGTATTAACTCAGCGGGTCGGGCAGCATCCCTAGAGAACGTGGATAGGTGACGTTTCGAATCTGAAGAAGGGTCTTGTTCCGAAACGTCACCTATCCATGCTCTCCAAAGATGCTGCCCGACCTGCTGAGCTACTCCAGCACTTTTGTTAAATCCAATTCTGTTCAGCAAGTGAGGAATTAAACTGTTCCACCATGGTGGTGTATATCTAGGGCATTCCAAATCACAACCCACTGCTTCAACCAGTTCTGTTTCGGTCCACGCACAACCCCCGGGCCCTTTCCAATCAGCTTAGTGTTCAGAGGTACAGAATGGAGACAGGCCCTTCGGCCCACCGAGTCGGTGCAGACCATCGATCACCCGTTCACACTAGTTCTATGTTATCCCACCTTCGCATCCACTCCCTGCACACTGGGGCTCAATTTACGGAGGGCTAACGAACCAACAAACCCGCACGTCTTTGGGATGTGGGAGGAAACCGGAGCATCCAGAGAAACCCAAGCGGTCACAGGAGTAATGTACAAACCCCACACACAGGTGGAGCTGGATCAAACACCTTGGGACCCACAAAATCAAGAGTGGGGCCCAGTCACTTCCACCACAGAAGATGGTGAGCACCTCTTACCTTCTCTCTCAACTGATCCACTTATTCCATATTCCCTCAGATGTAGAATAAGGCCATTCAGCCCCTCAAATCTATGCTTGATCACGGAGCAACCCCATTCTCCAGCTAATTTCCCCCACGTTCCCACCAATTCACTCCAGGTTCTACCATTACCTGCACATGGCCCCATAGCAGAAGTGTCCACGTGGTGGGGCTGGAAACTGGAAGTGTCCTGGGCTAATTCTGCCACCACCATCGTCTACTGTACAAGTGAGGCTCCCACTGATTGTCGCCGGAAGCTTGCGCCCTTTTCAGGACGGACAATGACAGTGATGTAACATTTGAAACATGGACGATGGACACGGAAGAAGAAGAACCTGCACATCAGAGGCAATTTAAAGTGGCCAACGTACACCTCCTTGGGAATTGGGAGGGAACTGGTGCACTCGGGGAAAAATACCCCACACAGTCAAGGGAGAACGTGCAAGTGATCACACGTCCACACAACTTTAGATAGTTCCTCTGTCCCTCTCTTCCCCTCCCCCTTCCCAGTTCTCCCTCTATCCTCCTGTCTCCACCTATATCCTTCCTTTGTCCCGCCCCCTTGACATCAGTCTGAAGAAGGGTCTCGACCCGAAACGTCACCCATTCCTTCTCTCCTGAGATGCTGCCTGACCTGCTGAGTTACTCCAGCATTTTGTGAATAAATACCCGTCCACACTGGTTCTACGTTATCCCACTTTCTCATCCACTCCCTGCACACCCGGGGCAATTTACAGAGGGCCAATTAACCTACAAAACCCGCACGTCTTTGGGATGTGGGAGGAAACCGGAGCACCCGGAGGAAACCCAGGCGGTCACAGGGAGAACGTGCAAACTCCACACAGACAGCCCCTGAGGTCGGAGAGCAGAGCTAGGTGGAGGAGAGTGTTAGTAGATGGGGATTGGCTGGTTCTACGGTCGAGGAAGAAATTTGCTAGGCGGATCAGTCTGAAGAAAGGTCTCGACCCGAAACGTCACCCATTCCTTCTCTCCTGAGATGCTGCCTGACCCGCTGAGTTACTCCAGCATTTTGTGAATAAGCCCCTGAGGTCGGGATTGAACCTGGGTTGCTGGCGCTGTGAGGCGGCAACTCTACCGTCTGTGCCACTGTGCACGATAACTGTACTGAACCATGATCCCTCGCGAGTGTCACAAAGACTTGACAGTTAATGTCAGCCCTTTATCCCGTCTCTGTGCGCTGTGGACTGTAATCATGTACAGTCTTTCCGCTGACTGCTTAGCACGCAACAAAAAAGCCTTTTCACTGTACCTCAGTACACATGACAATAAACTAAACTAACCTGAACTAGGTAGTGAGCTCGTAGGCCGGTTATAAGCCTAGGCAGCTTACAACCCAGTGGTATGAACGTTGATTTCTCTCATTTCAGGTAACCCCTGCATTCCCTCTCAAACCCCCCTTCCCCACCCTCATCATCCTACTAGTCCCACCGTTCCCATCCTTGTATCCCTCTCGTCAGCACATCTTCCCCGGCCAACAATGGGCCATTGTGAGCTCCGCCCTTGCTGAATGCTGGAGTAACTCAGTGGGTCAGGCAGCATCTCTGGAGAGAGGGAATGGGTGATGTATCGGGTCGGGACCCTTCCTGAGGTCATCTACTGCTGGCCCTGCTTTGTTCTGGCCTTTTCTAACCTCCAATTCTCCCCGCTCATCCACCTCTATCTTCAGTCTGAAGTAGGGTTCTGACCCAAAAAATCACCTCTCCTTTTTCTCCAGAGATGCTGCCTTAACCCTGCTAAGTTACTCCAACACTTTCTTATGTTGAAAGACTGGAGCGACTAGGCTTGTATACACTGGAATTTAGAAGGATGAGAGGGGATCTTATTGAAACATATAAGATTATTAAGGGATTGGACACGTTAGAGGCAGGAAACATGTTCCCAATGTTGGGGGAGTCCAGAACAAGGGGCCACAGTTTAAGAATAAGGGGTAGGCCATTTAGAACTGAGATGAGGAAAAACTTTTTCAGTCAGAGAATTGTAAATCTGTGGAATTCTCTACCTCAGAAGGCAGTGGAGGCCAATTCTCTGGATGCTTTCAAGGGAGAGTTAGATAGAGCTCTTAATGATAGTGGAGTCAGGGGGTATGGGGAGAAGGCAGGAACGGGGTACTGATTGAGAATGATCAGCCATGATGACATTGAATTGCGGTGCTGGCTCGAAGGGCCGAATGGCCTCCTCCTGCACCTATTGTCTATTGCGCCTATCAACTAAACTAAGGTATTGCTCCCAACCCCAGGAAGAATGCACTCATTAATGTTGAAGCGCCCTGTAATTCAAACCAGTCCCACTAGCAAGGAGACAATCTCTTTCCAATCTGCTCCCTTACATTGCAACGTAAATAGAAGTCAGGGTTGGCTATGCAGAATCGAGGACGAGTCACGCCCCGGCCACTCCCTCTTCTCCCCTCTCCCATCGGGCAAAAGGTACAGAAGTGTGAAAACGCACACCTCCAGATTCAGGGACAGTTTCTTCCCGACTGTTATCAGGCAACTGAACCATCCCACCACATCTGGCGGGCAGTCCTGAACTACTATCTACCTCAATGGTGAACCTGGAACTATCCTTGACCGGACTTTACTGGCTTTATCTTGCACTAAACGTTATTCCCTTATCATGTATCTGTACACTGTAAATGCCTTGATTGTATAATCATGTATTCGTAAGGTCATAGGTGATAGGAGGTGAACTGGGCAGAATCAAGCCTACTCTGCCATTCAATCATGGGTGGTCTTTGTCTCCCTCCTAACCTCATCCTCCTGCCTTCTCCCCATAACCCCTGACACCGGTAGTGATCAAGAATCTATCTATCTCTGCCAAATCTCTGAATGCATTCAAGAGAGAGCTAGATAGAGCTCTTAAGGATAGCGGAGTATGGGGAGAGGGCAGGAACGGGGTACTGATTGAGAATGATCAGCCATGATCACATTGAATGGCGGTGCTGGCTCGAAGGGCCGAATGGCCTCCTCCTGCGCCTATTGTCTATTAACAATATCCATTGACTTGGCCTCCACAGCCGTCTGTGGCAAAGAATTCCACAGATTCACCACCCTCTGGCTAAAGAAATTCTTCCTCATCTCCTTCCTAAAGGAACGTCCTTTCATTCTCAGGCTGTGCCCTCTGGTCCTGGACTCTCCCACCAGTGGAAACATGCTCTCCACATCCACACGTGGGAGAGTCCAGGACTACAGGGCACAGCCTGAGAATCAAAGGACGTTCCTTTAGGAAGGGGATGAGGAGGACGTTGTCCTTCCGCCGACTGGTTAGCGCGCAGCAAAAGCGTTTTAGAAACATAGAAAATAGGTGCAGGAGTAGGCCATTCGGCCCTTCGAGCCTGCACCGCCATTCAATATGATCATGGCTGATCATCCAACTCAGTATCCTGTACCTGCCTTCTCTCCATACCCCCTGATCCCTTTAGCCACAAGGGCCACATCTAACTCCCTCTTAAATATAGCCAATGAACTGGCCTTCTGTGGCAGAGAATTCCACAGATTCACCACTCTGTGTGAAAAAAAACTTTCTCATCTCGGTCCTAAAAGTCTTCCCCCTTATCCTTAAACTGTGACCCCTTGTTCTGGACTTCCCCAACATCGGGAACAATCTTCCTGCATCTAGCCTGTCCAACCCCTTAAGAATGTTGTAAGTTTCTATAAGATCCCCCCTGGGTGAGCGAGACAGTAAACTGGGCTGAGCGACGGTGCAGTGAGAGGTTTGTGGTTACCTGGCGGTGGGCGTGTTGGGGTTGCAGGGGGTCACCACTGGCTTGGCGGGAGAAAACTTGCTGCACACACCGTTCCGGTTCACCTCCCTGAGCATGTTGTCGAAAAAGTTGGTGCCTTGGCCTAACTTGCAGCTGCTCAGAGGACTAGGCGGAGGCTTGGGGCAGCATGTCTGTGGCTCCTCGTTGCAACACTCCGGTACTGCGGAAAAAGACACATCAGTGTAGGTGCTCCCGACAACTCACCCCCCCCCCCCCCCCCCCCCCCCATGATGTGCACACGGTCTTCATCACAGGCCGGTTCAGTTTTTATAAGCCGAGCCCCCATTAAGAGAGCAGACATTTAAGAGCTGCATGCTTTAACTTGGGGAGGGTATCTGACGGCTTTCCCGTTCCCTCCGTCCCTCACCCACCACGGTTCTCCGACTACTTTGGATCGACTGGGCTCGTATTCGCTGGAATTTGGAAGGGGTGAGAGGGGATCTTACAGAAACATACAAAATTCTTAAGGGATTGCACAGGCTAGATGCAGGAAGAATGTTCCCCATGTCGGGGGAGTCCAGAACCAGGGGGGGTCACAGTTTAAGAATAAGGGGGAGGCCATTTAGGACTGAGATGAGGAGAAACTTCTTCTCCCGGAGAGTTGTGAATCTGTGGAATTCTCTGCCGCAGAAGGCAGCGGAGGCCAATTCACTGGATGTTTTCAAGAGAGAGTTAGACAGAGCTCTGAGGGCTAACGGAATCAAGGGATGTGGGGAGAAAGCAAGAACGGGGTACTGATTCTGGATGATCAGCCACGATCATTTTGAATGGCGGTGCTGGCTCGAAGGGCCGAATGGCCTACTCTACATTTTCTACGTTTCTATGTTTCACTGTCCTCCTGGCTGTTGGTATTCCTCATTGTCACCTGCCCCTCGGGCAAGAATAAACCATTGTACATTTGCTTGAGCATCGTCTGCTTTGACCTGTCCTTTTCACACCTTAACCTTCCATATCTCTGTGCTTCCCTCTCCCCTGACTCTCAGTCTGAAGAAGGATCTCGACCTGAAACGTCGCCCAGAGATGCAGCCTTTCCAGCTGAGTCACTCCATCATTTTGTGCCTATCTCGAGAACATCTGTTTGTTGGACAAGTGTGAGTTTAAACAGTAGATAAACGAGTTGGCAGGCACGGTGGCACAGCAGTGGCATTGCAGCCTTATCGCTCCAGAGACCCAGGTTTGAGCGCCAGAGATCCGGGTTCGATCCCGACTACGGGTGCTGTCTGTACGGAGTTTGCACGTTCTCCCCGTGACAGCGTGGGTTTTCTCCGGGTGCTCCGGTTTCCTCCCGCACTCCAAAGATGTTCAGGTTTGTAGGTTAATTGGCTTCTGTAAATTGTACATTGGCCCTGGTGTGTGTAGGAGTGCGTTAATTTGCGGGGATCGCTGGTCTGAGCGGACTCGGTGGGCCGAAGGGCCTGTTTCCACTCTGTATCTCTAAACTAAATTAAACTATACTAAAGGTCAAAATGGTGACCTTGCTGTGGGGATAACAAAGCAGAATTGTTCTCAGCTCTGACAGGCAAAGTGGGGTGGGAGAGTTTGCAAGTGTCTCCACTGCCCACTCCTGATTTTAGTTTAGTTTAGCGATACAGCACGGAAACAGGCCCTTCAGTCCAGGCCGACCATCAGTCTCCCGTTCACACTAGTTCTACGTTATCCCACTTTCTCATCCACTCCCTGCACACTATAGGGCAATTTACAGAGGGCCAATTGACCTACAAAACCGCACGTCTTTGGCACCCGGAGGAAAGCGACTGGGTCACAGGGAGAACGTGCCAACTCCACACAGACAGCATCCGAGGTCAGGATCTCAGGCGCTGTGAGGCGGCAGCTTTACCCGCTGCGCCACCGCGCCACCCGTAATTCTGGTTGGAACACATTAGGATCGGAAGGTCGAATGACGTCAGCAGTGTTTCTCATCTCACCATCCTACCTCTCCGCCCCCTGCCCCCCACACGCTCCCTCTTCCCACTACCCATCCCAACACTGGGATTTTGGTTGACACTGATACGTACTCCTGATGGCAGTGGGTGAGCAGAGAAAGATTATTAGGAAAGGTTAACATGGAATTAAAAATATTGTTGAAATATTGTTACAAAAATATTCTTGTTTTATATGTCCCAATCAGCACTCCAGTCAGTAAAATACCCGCTAAAGTTCCAGACCCTCATTCACTTCGATAAACTAATATTCAGCAGCACAGGGAAGCATTTGAAAGCAGCATCTAATGCTGCAGGAGGAACAGCTGCCACACAGCCCCAGGGCCCAGCCTCCATCCTGGCCTCGGCTGCCGTCTGAGTGCAGTTTGCACGTTCTCTCCGTGACCGCGTGGGTTTTCTCCGGGTGCTCCGGTTTCCTCCCACATTCTAAAGACATACGGGTTTGTAGGTTAATTGGCCCTCGGTAAATTGCCCCCTAGTGTGTCGGGAGTGGATGAGAAAGTGGGATAACATGGAACTAGTGTGAATGGGTGATCGATGGTCGGTGTGGACTCGGTGGGAGGGGGGGGGGGAGGAGCGTGGGGGTGGGTGGGGAGGAGAGGGAGGGAGAAGGGAGGGAGGGAGGAGAGGGGAGGGGAGGAGAGGGGAAGGAGGGGAGGGGAGGAGGAGAAGGAGGGAGGAGAGGGGAAGGAGGGGAGGGGAGGCGAGGGAAAGCAGGGAGGGAGGAGAGGGGAGGGAGGAGAGGGGAGGGAGGGGTGGAGTGGGGAGGGGGGGAGGGGATGAGACCGGAGGGAGGGAGGGGAGGGGGTGAGAGGGGAGGGAAGGAGGGGAGGAGAAGGGAAGGAGGGAGGGAGGGGAGGAGAAGGGAGGGAGGGAGAGGGGAGGGAGGGGTGGAGTGAGGAGAGGAGGAGAGAGTAGAGGGGGGAGGGAGGGAAGGGTTGGGGTGTGGGTGGAGGGGTGGGGGAGGGAGGGTAATGAAAGTAGTTGTCTCTCCTGGAAGGATATTGAGAAATGCCCGTGCAAACAGGAACCCGGGAGAAACCAACCTACAAATATTGTTCCAAGTCTCATCGCTCTGCTAAATCAAAACACATTTTTGGATCAGAGGCTGAGGGGAGTCCAGATAGATGAATATAATACTATGAGCAACTTGGCCCACTGAGGAGAAGAGTCAGGATGTCACGGTGCAGCTTTACAGGACTTTGGTTGGACACATATTGCGTACAGTTCTGGTCTCCCCGTTACAGGAAGGATGTGAGGCTTTGGAGAGGGTACAGAGGAGGTTCACCCGAACGCTGCCTGGATTAGGGGGTGTTCACTACAGCGACAGGTTGGACAGGCTTGGATTGTTTTTTCTGGAACAGTGGAGGTTGTGGGGAGACGTATTAGACGTCTGTTAGATGAGGAGAGGCTTGGAGAGGATCGACAGTCAGAACCTTTAGCCCCAGGATGGAAAAAATCAAATACTAGAGGGCACAGCTTTAAGGTGAGAAGGGCAAAGTTTAAAGGGGATGTGCTGGGCAAATATTTGTGCACAGAGGGTGGTGGGTGGCTGTAAAACACTGCCAGGGGTGGTGGTGGAGGCAATACAACAGTGGTGTTGAGGAGGTTTGTAGTTAGCCACACAGATATGCAGGGAATGGAGGGACATGGGTCATGTGCAGGCAGAGGAGAACGTGACAGTTTGACAAATGATTCACCTCGTCCGTCACCAGAACTGAGCTTGCGGTTTACGCACAGTTATGACAGGATCGGGTTAACATGGCATCATGTTCAGCACAGACACTGTGGGCCGAAGGGCCTGTTCCTCTGTTGTCCAGCTCAATGTTCAATGCTCAGATCAGTGCATTGCTTTTGAAGATTGCTGGTCACTCAAAGAAACCACAGCTTCATTTGGTCGGAGCTGATTAATTGAGGCATATCTCATTAAAAAAAATACAAAGTAGTATTCAGTCTGAAGAAGGGTCCTGACCCAAAACGTCACCTATTCCTTGTTCTCCAGGGATGCTGCCTGACCCGCTGAGTTACACAGGCACTTTGTGTCTTCTTACATTAGTTCACAGCTTCGGTGTAAAGTTTCCTAGAATAGCGCTTGTAGTTTATATCTCAGTCAGTAACAGGACCTTTATCTCACTAAATCCACTCAATCCATCAGCCGCTTATTCACGCATTATCCAACAGTATGGGGGGGGAAGATTTAATAGGAATCTGAGGTCATAAGGTCATACGTGATCGGGGCAGAATTAGGCCATTCGGCCCATTGTCTACTTTGCCGTTCAGTCATGGCTGATCTATCTCTCCCTCCTAACCCCATTCTCCTGCCTTCTCCCCATAACCCCTGACACCCGTACTAATCAAGAATATCTATCTCTGCCTTAAAAATATCCACTGGCCTCCACAGCCTCCTGTGGATGGTTGAGGGGAGACAACTGAAAGTTCACAAGTTATAAGAGCAGAATCAAGCCAACTCCGCCATTCAATCATGGCTGATGAAGACTGGAGCGGCTAGGCTTGTATACACTGGAATTTAGAAGGATGAGAGGGGATCTTATCGAAACGTATAAGATTATTAGGGAGTCGGACACATTAGAGGCAGGAAACATGTTCCCAATGTTGGGGGAGACCAGAACCAGGGGCCACAGTTTAGGAATAAGGGGTAGGCCATTTAGAACTGAGATGAGGGAAAACCTTTTCAGTCAGAGAGTTGTGAATCTGTGGAATTCTCTGCCTCAGAAGGCAGTGGAGGCCAATTCTCTGAATGCATTCAAGAGAGAGCTAGATAGAGCTCTTAATGATAGCGGAGTCAGGGGGTATGGGGAGAAGGCAGGAACGGGGTATTGATTGAGAATGATCAGCCATGATCACATTGAATGGCGGTGCTGGCTCGAAGGGCTGAATGGCCTCCTCCTGCACCTATTGTCTATTGTCTATTGATCTATCTTCCCCTTGCTACCCCATTCTCCTGCCTTCTCCCCATTACTCCTAACACCCGTACTAATCAAGAATCTATCGATCTCTGCCTTAAAAATATCCACTGACTTGGCCTCCACAGCCTTCTGCGGCAATTAATTCCACAGATTCACTACCCTCTGACTAAAGAAATTCCGACTCCAATTCTTGCCATCCTATCTCCAGCATTCAGTAACATACACCCTGTGATATCATGAGAGGTAGAGTCATAGAGGGGAGATACATTTCCTCCCGGTGGATGCAACAAAGACTACAAACCATCATGGCTGCCAGCAAAAGACTACAAAACCCATAGTCAGCAGGACTGCCTGGCCTGCTGACACTGATTGCTGCTGACACTGATTGCTGCTGACACTGATTGCTGCTGACACTGATTGCTGCTGACACTGATTGCTGCTGACACTGATTGCTGCTGACACTGATTGCTGCCCAGCTGAACCAGATGAGCTGATTGCCTCAGTGAGAGAGCTAAAAGGGAAGGGAAGCCGTGCATTTAAAAAGAGAGACAACGACTGGAGCAGACAGGGAGAGAGCAGTGTTTGAGTTATATTTTGTAAGAAGGCAGCAAGCTACAGTTTTGATTTAACTACCTGTTTTGGTTTTGTGTACCTGTCTGCAAACAATTAAGTTTACCTGTTTTTGGAAAAGACTAAATATATGGAATTTAAGTTTGAAAACAAGAATGTTTCTGTCTTCATTTCCGGCACCCACACCTCCCAACCTTCAAGAGAAAAGCTCCCGACCTCTCAAGACATCACAATGGTGGAGAATGCCAAATAAGGAGGGGTGGGTGAGTACGAATGTCCATCAGTGATTTGACTATCCACTTGGCACAATTGAGAACCAGTGAGAACGACATGGAGGAAATGTTGAAGATGCTGGCTCAGAGTAACCAGCTCCAAATAGAGACGAGCCGGGCACTTTTGGAGGAACAAAGAAAAGCCAATATCTTGAAAGAAGTGGAACTCAGGTTACAGAGGATCCAGTCTCAAGGAGCGGGGCCATCAACCACCAACCCGAGGGTCCGTGCCAGTGATTTTATTCCTAAAATGGGACCCACCGATGATCCAGAGGCCTATCTCCATGCATTCGAGACTACTGCAACCAGAGAAAAGTGGCCTAAAGACCAGTGGGTTGGTATCCTAGCCCCGTTCCTAGCCGGGGAATCACAGAAAGCTTTTCAAGACTTGGACAGTACAATAGCGAATAACTATGACATCTTGAAGCAGGAAATATTGAGCAGAATAGGACTTACAAAGTTTGAAATGGCTCAGCGTTTCCATAATTGGGGTTTTAGGAATGACCAACCCCCCCGGACTCAGAAGCATGAAATTATTCACATTACAAAGAAGTGGCTTGATCCTGATTAAAAACTCTGCAGTAGCCATTGTGGAAGCCATTGTTGTGGATCGATATTTACGTGCTCTACCCTATGAGGCAAAAAGGGTTATCGGCCACAGTGCTCCTGTTGCAGCTAGTGCCTTAGTGGATGCAGTTGAACAGTTTCAGGCTACTAATGAAATGCTCCGCATGGGGGAAAAAGAGCAACCTATCATTCAAGGACGTCAAGCAAATCCTCGGCCACAGCCCCAAAAACCCATACAGAGCAACCCAACCAGACAGGTTAATGTACAGGGATTATATCAGGCTGAACAAAGGAGAAAAATCCTGGACAGGGACACCAGAAGATGCTACGGATGTGGGGAAATGGGTCATATTTCATGGCAATGTGACAAAGTGGATGAATTGATGCCCACTGCAGACTCTTCTGGCAGCCAACCCACAAACCTTTATTATAAGAAAATAACTGCAGATGCTGGTACAAATCGATTTATTCACAAAATGCTGGAGTAACTCAGCACGTCAGGCAGCATCTCAAATCGATTTATTCACTAAACGTCTGAAGAAGGGTCTCGACCCGAAACGTCACCCATTCCTTCTCTCCCAGTCTGAAGAAGGGTCTCGACCCGAAACGTCACCAAGATGCTGCCTGACCTGCTGAGTTACTCCAGCATTTTGTGAATAAATCCACAAACCTTTATGCTGCCTTGATGGAGGGTGCTGAACACCCAGCTTTTATGTGCCCTGTGAAGCTAAATAACCAAGATGTGGAAGCTTTGCTGGACTCGGGGAGTAATTTCACACTAGTTCACAAATCTTTAATAAATGAAACAGACTTGCTGCAGGGTCTGACCCGAGCCGTCTCCTGCGTCCATGGTGACACTCGTGAGTATCCTACTAGTAGTTTGAAGCTAGTCACAACCCAAGGCATATGTGAAGTCAACGCAGGGGTTTTGGATGCCCTGCCAGTCCCACTCTTAATAGGACGAGACTGCCCCCTGTTCCACAGACTCTGGAGGGAAATACAAGAGAGACGATCTAGGGAGACATCACTGCCCAGAGGTAAGAACAAGCATAAGAGAAGCAGTCCTAAGAATAGGTCCAGTGCTAGTTTAACGCCTACTTCTCCTCCAGTAAATGCTCTCCTGGGCGCGGTAGCATCATCCAGTGATACGGGGCCGGCTTCTGAAGGGGAGGGGCCACAAGGAAACAATTGGCCATCATCAAGTAAGGATTCCAACTGGGTAGCAGACAGACCACCCCTGCTTTCAGGCCAGTATGGTACTGCTCAGCTCAAAGATCTTACATTGATAAATGTTAGAGTACTAGAAGGTGTGGACCAGGGGCTGGGAAGTGGTTTAACTTGCCCTCATTTTGCTATAAAGAATGGGCTTCTGTACCAAATGAAAAAAGGGCAAGATGAGGTAAGAGAGCAGTTGTTAGTGCCAAAAGCTTTTGGTCTCACAGTGTTACAACTGGCCCATACACACTTGCTCGGGGCACATCTAGGAGTGGAAAAAACAAAAGACAGAATTCTGCAGAGGTTCTTTTGGCCAGGCATCCACAAAGAAGTTGAAAATTATTGCCGTAGTTGTCCAGAATGCCAGCTCACTGCCCCCCGGCCCTCATTTAGGAATCCCCTTATCCCACTACCAATCATTGAAGTCCCCTTTGAAAGGATTGGGTTAGATATTGTGGGCCCCCTACCCAAAAGTGCTCGGGGGCATCAGTATATTCTGGTCCTGGTAGACTATGCTACCCGGTATCCCGAGGCTGTACCCCTCAGAAAGGCTACAGCCCAGCATATCTCAAAGGAACTGTTCCTCCTGTGCAGTAAAGTAGGGATTCCAAAAGAAATATTAACAGACCAGGGGACCCCTTTCATGTCTCGTGTCACCAAGGGCCTGTGCTCCCTCCTAAGGATCAAGCACCTCAGAACATCAGTATACCACCCTCAAACTGACGGTCTGGTAGAGAGGTTCAACAAGACCCTTAAAGCCATGCTAAGGAAGTCAATTGAAAGAGATGGGCGCAACTGGGACCAGCTCCTTCCGTACCTGGTGTTTGCAGTTAGGGAGGTGCCCCAAGCTTCTACAGGCTTCTCACCCTTTGAGCTCCTATACTGTCACAAACCTAGGGGGCTTCTTGACCTAGCTAAAGAATCATGGGAGAAACAGCCTAGTCCTCACCGCACTGTTATTGAGGATGTGGAGGCCATGAAAGACAGGGTGGCTACTATCTATCCTATTGTCAGAGAACATATGGAAAAAGCTCAAAGGGAACAGCAAGCATCCTACAACTGCCCTGCACAGCCCCGAGAGTTCCAGCCAGGCGACCGGGTTCTGGTTCTGGTGCCCACTGTTGAGTGTAAATTTTTAGCCACTTGGCAGGGGCCATACGAAATCATCGAAAAGGTGGGAGAGGTAAACTACAAGGTAAAGCAACCGGGAAGGAGAAAACCAGAACAGACTTACCACGTGAATCTGTTGAAAAAATGGCACCTGGCAGAGGTTCTATTAAGTTGTTTACCCCCAAAAGAGTCAGGAGCACCACCAAGAGATGACATAAAGGTGGGCCCAGAGCTGTCACCCCAGCAACGTCAAGAGTGCATGGAGCTGGTTGACCGTAACCAAGATGTGTTCTCGGCCAAACCGGGCACTACACATCTCGCGGTACATGAAATTCGCACTAAGCCTGGAAAGGTAGTCCATCATCGGTCCTATAGAGTTCCAGAAGCCATAAGGAAACAATTAGAGAGGAAATTAAAAAGATGCTTGAACTAGGAGTTATTGAAGAATCCCATAGTGCCTGGGCAAGCCCAATTGTACTGGTCCCCAAACCTGATACGTCGACTCGATTCTGCAATGACTTTAGAAAACTAAATGAAGTGTCCGAGTTCGACGCTTACCCCATGCCCCTGGTAGATGAACTAATAGACCGTCTGGGAATGGCTCGCTTCATCACAACCCTTGACCTCACAAAGGGGTACTGGCACGTTCCGCTTTCCCTAGAATCCCGAGAGAAAACAGCCTTTGCAACAAGTGAAGGGCTTTTCCAGTACACCAAGTTACCATTTGGTCTACACGGAGCGCCTGCCACCTTCCAGCGGCTGATGGACTGGGTCCTGCGGCCCCACAAAGAATATGCTGCAGCCTATTTAGATGACATAGTGATACATAGCACAGATTGGGAAAGTCATTTGCCCCGAGTACAGAAGGTACTGGATGCTCTTTGTGTAGCAGGTCTCACAGCCAATCCCCGCAAGTGCAGGCTAGTCTATAGTGAAACAGAGTACCTTGGTTACACAATAGGGCATGACCTTGTTAAACCTCAAGATGCTAAGCTAAGGGCCATCCAAGATTGGCCACGACCTGTATCAAAGAGACAAGGAAAATCCTTTATAGGCCTTGCAAACTACTATAGACGCTTTGTTCCCAACTTCTCTGATCTAATTGCCCCCCTAACAGATCTGACAACTAAAAGACAGTCCCGAATGGTGAAATGGTCACAGGAAGCAGAGGAGGCTTTCACCAGCCTGAAGAAGGCCTTGTGTTCCCACACAGTTCTGGCCGTCCCAGACTTCAACAAGGAGTTTGTTGTGCAGGTAGATGCCTCAGAGGTGGGTCTTGGGGCGGTACTCTCTCAGATACAGAAGGGTGAGGAGCACCCAATCCTCTACAATAGCAGAAAGCTTTTGGCCCATGAGAAAAGATACTCTACACCGGAGAAAGAATGTCTGGCAGTTAAGTGGGCCCTTGAAACCCTTCGCTATTACCTTATTGGGCGCAAATTCACTCTACTCACAGACCATGCTCCTTTGCAGTGGATGTCAAGAAATAGGGAAACGAACAGTCGAGTAACAAGATGGTTTCTCAGCCTCCAGGCTTTTAAATTCTCGGTTGTCCACAGGGCAAGTCGGAAACATGGGAATGCAGATGCCCTTTCCCGAAGAGATGTCCTGTGGGCCTCCTTCCCCAGTCCGGAGGCCTCAAGTCAGGGGAGGGGGAAATGTGATATCATGAGGGGTAGAGTCATAGAGGGGAGATACATTTCCTCCCGGTGGATGCAACAAGGACTACAAACCACCATGGCTGCCAACAAAAGACTGCAAAACCCATAGTCAGCAGGGCAGATTGCTGCTGACACTGATTGCTGCTGACACTGATTGCTGCTGACACTGATTGCTGCTGACACTGATTGCTGCTGACACTGATTGCTGCTGACACTGATTGCTGCTGACACTGATTGCTGCTGACACTGATTGCTGCTGACACTGATTGCTGCTGACACTGATTGCTGCTGACACTGATTGCTGCTGACACTGATTGCTGCTGACACTGATTGCTGCTGACACTGATTGCTGCTGACACTGATTGCTGCTGACACTGATTGCTGCTGACACTGATTGCTGCTGACACTGATTGCTGCTGACACTGATTGCTGCTGACACTGATTGCTGCCCAGCTGAACCAGATGAGCTGATTGCCTCAGTGAGAGAGCTAAAAGGGAAGGGAAGCAGTGTATTTAAAAAGAGAGACAACGACTGGTACAGACAGGGGGAGAGCAGTGTTTGAGTTATATTGTGTAAGAAGGCAGCAAGCTACAGTTTTGATTTAACTACCTGTTTTGGTTTTGTGTACCTGTCTGCAAACAATTAAGTTTACCTGTTTTTGGAAAAGACTAAATATATGGAATTTAAGTTTGAAAACAAGAACTTTTCTGTCTTCATTTCCGGCACCCACACCTCCCAACCTTCAAGAGAAAAGCTCCCGACCTCTCAAGACATCACAACCCCTTTGTACTTAACAAGAAACTCAACAGAAAGCCTTTCCAATCTTGCTTCTGAAGGTAGTTGAGAATGCTTCCACTGGTCTGCTGTTGCTGCTGTCTGGGGATATTTGTTTCCCTGGAGCGCGAGATGTCTTTGTTCACTTCTTATTTCTGTTAAGGTGACAGCCTTCAATTCATTCAAACTATGCAGCGGGAGATATTTAGTGTGTTAAATGGGTTTGTCAGCACTTTAGAACTGGCAAGTAATCTCCTGGAATGATAAGCAAACCTTCAGGATACTGCTGGTGGTGGTTGAAGCTTGCTAGAGATTACAAATGCCTGTGGCTTTCTTCAGTTCAACGAATACTGGAGCTGATTTAGTTTCGTTTAGCATAGTTTAGAGATACAGCGTGGAAGCAGGCCCTTCGGCCCACCGGGTCCGCGCCGACCGGCGATCACCCTGTACACTAGCACTATCCTACACACACACGAGGGACAATTTACAATCTTTATCGAAGCCAAATAACCGACAAACCTGTACGCCTTTGGAGTGTGGGAGGAAACCGGAGCACCCGGGAAAAACCCACGCAGGTCACGGGGAGAAGGTACAAACTCCGTACAGGCAGCACCCGTGGTCAGGATGGAACCCGGGGCTCTGGCGCTGTGTGGCAGCAACTCTACCGCTGTGCCACTGGCGGTGAGATACCTGGGTTATATGGGTGGGAAGTGGGGACCATGAAGAGGTCTAGAATAACATAACAGCACTTGGCAAACCCAACTCTTTGTGAGTTACAATTACTCATTGTGTATTGATCGTAACTTCTTGATTGATTGAAAGATACAGTGTGGAAACAGGCCCTTCAGCCCACAGAGTCCATGCTGCCCATCGATCACCCGTTGAACACTGGTCTGTGTCATCCCACTTTCTCATCCACCCCCTGCACAGGAGGGGCAATTTACAGAGCTCAGATAACCTACAAACCCGCACGTCTTTGGGATGTGGGAGGAAACCTCAAACGTTACTCCCCTTATCGTGTATCTGTACACAGTGGACGGCTCGATTGCAATCACGCACTGTCTTTCCGCTGACTGGTTAGCGCGCGCCAATGGCTTTTCGCTGTACCTCAGTGCACGTGACAATTAAACTGAAGTCAAACTCAAACCGGAGCACCCGGAGGAAACCCACAGGGTCACCTACTGTCTGGCATTGCACCTCCTGGAATCAGAAGAGCTGTAGCGTAGCCAGTCAAACAGAACTCCTCAGACAATCAGAGGGTGAAAGACACCCCCTACAAGACCACCCTTCGCTGCCTCAGCGTTTGAAATCACGGAGAAGTTTCCTCTCCTCTGTCCATCCCCTGGACTGCAGTGCATCGTCCAGAAGGCCCAAACTCTGGGAAGAGAGACTAGAGAAATCTCCGGAAGACACGCACATGGCAATCGATCCATCTGAGAAACTCCCACCAGGTTCCGACCAACTGTGGATAACCTGGCGCAGTCTCAACAGACTGCGGACAGGCGTGGGGAGGAGCAAATGGAACGTGCTGAAGTGGGGATATACTGAAGATGCGGCAGACTGTGAGTGTGGACGGGGCCTCCAGACTATGGGACATCTCCTGAGCTGTGACGTGCTGCATGACACACGCACTGTAAAGGATCTTGCAGAGGCCAACGACCTGGCACTAAAATGTGCTTGCTATTGGCAAACAGGTGTGTGATGACACGAATGGATAGAAAGGGGGGGATGTGCTGCCAGAGAGACCAGGGACACTGGGAGAACACGGGACCCTGGCGCTGTGAGGCAGTGGATCTACCAGCTGTTTGCAGCAGCCCATCAATACACCTCAAAATCATGACAACTTGCAGATGTTGCCATCAGGGAACTTGGTAGGAATTGTCTGCTTGGAAAGGGAGGTGGGTTGGGATGAAGGCGGGGGATTAACAGTGGGGTAAGAGGCAACAGGTTGAACCCTCCTGGTCTGGGTCTGGGGAAGGTGAGATGGGCATGACGGGGTAATGGGGGGAGATCTGCATTGGTGAGACCACACCTGGAGTATTGCGTACACTTTTGGTCTCCTAATCTGAGGAAAGACATTCTTGCCATAGAGGGAGTACAGAGAAGGTTCACCAGATTGATCCCTGGGATGGCAGGACTTTCATATGAAGAAAGATTGGATAGACTCGGCTTGTACTCGCTGGAATTTAGAAGATTGAGGGGGGATCTTATAGAAACTTACAAAATTCTTAAGGGGTTGGACAGGCTAGATGCAGGAAGATTGTTCCCGATGTTGGGGAAGTCCAGAACAAGGGGTCACAGTTTAAGGATAAGGGGGAAGTCTTTTAGGACCGAGATGAGAATGTTTTTTTTCACAGAGAGTGGTGAATCTGTGGAATTCTCTGCCACAGAAGGTAGTTGAGGCCAGTTCATTGGCTATATTTAAGAGGGAGTTAGATGTGGCCCTTGTGGCTAAAGGGATCGGGGGTATGGAGAGAAGGCAGGTACGGGATACTGAGTTGGATGATCAGCCATGATCACATTGAATGGCGGTGCAGGCTCGAAGGGCCGAATGGCCTACTCCTGCACCTATTTTCTATGTTTCTATGTTTCTATGACCCGAGACGTCACCTCCGTTCCTTCTGTCCGGAGATGCTACCTGTCCCGCTGAGTTACTCCAGCATTTTGTGTCAATCTTAGACCCCCCCCCCATCGTGCCCAACAACACCGGCTCCCACCACAACACTGTCCCAAGGTCACCTGCAAATGCGTGCAGAGGGGGCAATTGACAGGGAATGATGTACTGAGGACCCCCAACATGAAAACCAAGGGTGCGTCATGTTCAGGAGGTGCTGGAGTAACACAAGACGACAGGAGAGGAATAGATCGGGCGGATGCACAGAGTCTCTTGCCCAGAGTAGGGGAATCAAGAGCCAGAGGACATATATTTAAGGTGAGGGGGGAAAGATTTAGACAACAGACAATAGACAATAGGTGCAGGAGTAGGCCATTCAGACCTTCGGGCCAGCACCACCATTCAATGTGATCATGGCTGATCATTGAACCCAAGGGGTAACTTTTCCACCAAAAAGGGTGTTGGGTGTATGGAACGAGCTGCCAGAGGAGGTAGTTGAGGCAGGAATTATCGCAACGTCTACGAATGTTAGACAAGTTTGGAGGGATATGGGCCAAGCGCGGGCAAGTGGGACTAGTGTAGATGGGACACTTTGGCCAGTGTGGGCAAGTTGGGCGAAGGGTCTGTTTCCACGCTGTGACGATCTGGAAACTATGTTTTAGTCTGGAAGCAAAGGTGATTGTCATATCTACGAGACCGATGCGAGAAGCGATATGCTTTGAGTCTGTTCGCTATTGTCGTTCTCCTCCTTCTTCCTCCGTCTCTACTTTCTCATGCCAAGGGCATGTCTAATCCCCTCGACCTTGTGCCTCCACGACATTCATCTGTCAATGTCAGGAACAAGAAGCGCCTGTTCCCACTGCCCTCGATTTGATGCTGGTGCACGTTACGCAGAATGGTTCTCAATATCCCTGACTGCCAGGTGTGCTTGTGTGGTGAGTGGGGGAGAGGGGGGGACCTGGGTTCCCACACTATCTCAGTGTCCAGCTGGTGCGAGTGGAGATGGGACGGTTTACCCCGGGCTGGTGGGGAATGGTGCACCTGGGGGAACACCATAAGCTGCACACGCTCCCTGACATTGGGAAATGTAGTTCCTTGGACTCCTTTAAACAGAGGTGGCTCAGCGGTAGAGTTGCTGCCTTGTCAGAGACCCGGGTCTGATCCTGACTACGGGACAACCTGGTGGGTGTGTGTCGGACGTGCTTGTACCGCTGGGGGGGGTTGATGTGATGGGGCACTGAGTTGCCGCTACTCAAGGGGGCCGGAGGGGTGGTTTGGCCCTTGCCGTTGACCTGGGGTCTTGCCCATGGGGACCTCTGCTGCCATGGCACAGCAGAATGCTGCGGGCACTTGATGGCATCTAATCTCAGCGCCCTCTGAACGCACACACGCGGTAGACCATTCCTGCGCGCATTGTACATGCACGGTGCAAACCCACCCAGGCTAGGACCTTCCCAACTCACCGTTTCGGCGGGACGACCAGGGGTGCCTTTGCAAGGAGCTTGGTGACCCATCCACTCCCATGATGGCATGGGAAAGCCAACACTGCCCTGAGACCATGGAAGTTACAATGGGCATGAAACCAAACTAGAAGATCTCACAAAATGCTGGAGCAACTCAGCGGGTCAGGCAGCATCTCTGGAGAGGAGGAATGGGTGACGTTTCAGGTCAAGACCCTTCTTCAGTCTGAAACGTCACCCATTCCTTCTCTCCAAAGATGCTGCCTGACCCGCTGAGTTACTCCAGCATTTTGTGATACCTTCGATTTGTACCAGCATCTGCAGTTATTTTCTTACAAAACCAAGCTAGAAGTTGGCCCCCTAAAGACCACATGGGCATTCAATTCACCTCTTGTTAAATGAACGAGGATCACTTGCATATCCTGGGTGCCCAGGATAGGAAAATAGACAGCCCAAAGACAAAGAAAACATAGACTTCATATTTGACAACACATAATAGTCTATTCCACAGTAGAGGAGAATTAAGTCTTCATCATCTTACCCATACAATGGTCATGTTTAAACCTTGGCATGTCGCAGGGGGGGCATGGTTTGGGGTAGGCACCAGAGGACACGGAGCAAGGGCGAGGTGCCGGAGGGTTGCAGCTTGGCATTGGGTTGGCAGGAGGGCAGGTCAGGGGAGGGGCGGAGGGGCAGGGGGGGCAGGGGGACTGCAACAGGGCCGTGTAGAGGGCCAGAGGGGAGGCCGAGGGGCAGCCCATGCGGGCCACAGGCAGGCAGGTGGGGGTCATGGGGCGTCCGACAGAGCAGCCCAGGCGGCCGGGCGGGAGGCAGGAGCTGGGCGGGCAGCTGGGCCTCATGCTGGCCAGGCAGGCCACCAGGGAGTTGGGGGGCGGGCAGGGGGGCTGGTAGGCGGGCAGGCGGGTGCTGAGGGCAGAGGAGGGGGGGCAGCACTGGGGGATCGCGGGCGTCCAGGAGGGCGGGGGGCAGGGAGGGGGGCAGGGTGGGGGGCAGGGTGGGGGGCAGGGCCGTCTGAAGGGGGTGGGCATGGGCTGTGGGGGGCAGGGCCGCAGGTTCACGGGGGGGCAGGAGGACGGGGCAGATGCCCGGCGAGTCGTCGAACCGCATGGCGTCCGGGGACAAGGCAGGCTGGTCTTGCATGGAGAACTCCGCTTGCAGCAAACCATGGAGCTGTTCAGCCTTCACGGGACAGAAAACACAATCGGCATTGGTTTTACTTGTAAACGTGCGCGCAGTATCAACTACCTCTTCCTCTCTTACATCCAACACAGTGCATTTGCTGCTCTGTGCCAACCAACCTCCTCAGAGATGATTCACCCTGTGACAGGTAGAGCATGGCAGTGCAGCGGTAGAGTTGCTGCCTTACAGCGAATACAGCGCCGGAGACCCGGGTTCCATCCTGACTACGGGTGCTGTCTGTACGGAGTTTGTACGTTCTCCCCGTGACCTGCATATGTTTCCTCCGAGATCTCCGGTTTCCTCCCACACTCCAAAGACGTGCTTCTCTGGCGCTGTGAGGCAGCAACTCTACCAGCTGCGCCACTATTGAGCTATTGAGGTTGATACATCAATAGGGGTTGGAGGGGTTGAGAGGTGCTGCTAATGGAGTGTATGGTGCAGATAGCATCACATCAGCTACGGTGTGATGGTGGTGGAACTTTACATGAGAGGCCGTCCACACTAACAGAAGATTTACAGAGAGGATGTGCAAGGACTCGAGGGTCTGAGCTATAGGGAGAGGTTGAGTAGACTGGGACTCTATTCCATGGAGCACAGGAGGATGAGGGGTGATCTTATAGAGGTGTACAAAATCATGAGAGTATTAGATCGGGTAGATGCACAGAGTCTCTTGCCCAGAGTAGGGGAATCGAGGACCAGAGGACATAGGTTTAAGGCGAAGGGGAAAAGATTTAATAGGAATCTGAGGGGTAACTTTTTCACACAAAGAGTGATAAGGTGTATGGAACGAGCTGCTAGAGAAGGTAGTTGAGGCAGGGACTATCCCAACATTTAAGAAACAGTCAGACAGGTGCATGGATAGGACAGGTTTAGGGGGATATGGGCCATACGCGGGCAGGCGGGACTAGTGTAGCTGGAACATGTTTGACAGTGTGGGCAAGTTGGGCCGAAGGGCCTGTTTCCATGCCGTATCACTCTATGACGCTGTATCACGCGATCATGATCGCTACACAAGTAGTTGAGTGACAAAGAAGGCAGATGGTATGCCCGTCTTCTGTGGTCAAGGCGTTGAGTACAAGAGTCAATAATGGCGGCACGACGGCGCAGCGGTAGCGTTGCTGACTCACAGCGTCAGACACCAGGGTTCGACCCTGACGATGGGCGCTGTCTGAACGGAGTTTGTACGTTCTCCCGTGACCGCTTGGGTTTTCTCCGGGTGCTCCAGTTTCCTCCCACACTTCAAAGATGTGCAGTCAATTCATCAATGAATGAATGAATGAATGAATGAATTAATTGACCATTCAATCAACCAACCAACCAATCAATTAACCAACCAATCAATTAATTAATTAATTGGGTTGATTAATTAAGTAGGTTAATTGGCTTTGGTAACGATTGTAAATTGTCCCGAGTGTGTGTAGGATAGTGCTAGTATGCGGGGATCGCTGGTCGGCGCGGGCTTGGTGGGTCAAAGGGCCTGTTTCCGCGCTGTATCTCTAAACTGAACTAGAATAAACAAAGCCATGGTGCAGCTCTGTAGCACATTGTTGAGGTTGCACTTGGAGTGTTATGTGCAGTTCTGGTCAACCCATTACAGGAAGGATGTGGAGGCTTTGGAAAGGGTGCAGGCACCATAATGATGCCTGGATTAGAGGGTATTAGCTACAGGGAGAGGTTGGACAGACATGGGTTGTTTCCTCTGGAATTCCAGAGGTTGCTGGAAGACCTGACAGAAGTCTATAAAATTGTGAGGCGTAGATAGGAGAGACAGTCAGAACCTTTTTCCGAGGGAGCACAAATCAAATACTAGAGGACGTAACCTTTAGGTGAGAGGGGCAGTTTAAAGACGATTTGCAGGGCATGTTTCTTAGATTGAGAGTAGTGAGTGCCTTGGTACAAATTGCTGAGGATAAGGTTGAAGCTGATAATAACCGCGGAATTCAAGAAATCTTTGGAGAGCAAATGGACATGCAGGGAATGGAGGGACATGGGTTATGGCAGATAAGAGTTGGTCTTGGCATCATGTTCAACAGAGTCATTGAGGGTCGAAGAGCCTTTTCCTGTGCTGTACTGTTTTGTTTAGAGTTTAGAGATACAGCACAGAAACAGGCCCTTCAGCCCACCGAGTCCACGCCGGCTAGCGATCCCTGCACATGAGGGACAATTGGCAATTTTACCAAATCAATTAGCCAACAAACCAGTACGTCTTTGGAGTGTGGGAGTAAACTGGAGCACTTGGGAAAAACCCGCGCAGGTCACGGGGAGAACGTACAAACTCCGTACCGAGAGCACTCATAGTCGGGATCGAAACCCGGGTCTCTGGCGCTGTAAGACAGCAACTCAACTGCTGTGCCACCATGCCGCACAGTTCTATGTTCAATATTTCGACTGGTGATGCTTCATCTGTAAATACTCACCTTCGTTCCTCTGCCTCAAGCATGCATTTAAAGCTTGAAATGTCGCCTTGCAAGGATGGCATATTGGCCCCCATTTTACAATGTAGTTCCTTCATCTTAGCCAAGAGGAGATCTTCCACTTCCTGAGGGGTAAATAGATCATGTTATATCAAGGGAGCACCAGACAAACGACATGGACATACACTAGAGGCAGAAGGATTCGCAGATGCTGGAATCTTGCCTAGAACACATGAGTAACTCAGCGGGTCAGGCAACATCTAGTTTTAGAGACACAGCGTGGAAACAGGCTCTTCGGCCCAGCGTGTCAACGCCGACCAACGATCACCCGGACATTACTTCGATGTTATTCCACTCTTGCATCCTACAAATTAGGAGGCAATTTACAGAAGCAATTGGCCGACAAACCCCTTTGTCTGTGGGATGTGGGAGGAAATGGGAAGACCCGCAAGAAGCCCACATGACCACGGTGAGAACGTACAAACTCCACACAGACAGCACCTAACGTCAGGATCGAGCCCGGGTCTCCGAGGCTGTGAGGCAGCAAATCTACCGCTGTGACACTGTGCCGCCCCGCCCCGCCCCCACTGTATCTCTGGATGACTTCAGTTTGAAGAAGTGTAGGAAAATAGCTGCAGATGCTGGTACAAATCAAAGGTATCACAAAATGCTGGAGTAACTCAGCGGGTCAGGCAGCATCTCTGGAGAGAAGGAATGGGTGACGTTTCGGGCCGAGACCCTTCTTCAGACTGGCCGGCGCGGACTCGGTGGGCTGAAGGGCCTGTTTCTGTGCTGTATTGCTAAACTCTAAACGAAACAGTACAGCACAGGAAAAGGCCCTTCGACCCTCAATGACTCTGTCGAACATGATGCCAAGTCCCACTCTTATCTGCCTGCACATAACCCATATCCCTCCGTTCCCTGCATGTCCATGTTGCTCTCCAAAGATTTCTTGACTGCTACGGTTATTATCAGCTTCAACCACTATCCTCAGCAGTGTGTTCCAAGGCACTCACTACTCTCAATCTAAGCCCTGCAAATCGTCTTTAAACTGCCCCTCTCACCTAGTGGGTATAGGATGGTGTTAATGTGCGGGGATCGCTGGTCAGCGCGGGCCGAAAGGGCCTGTTTCTGTGCTGTATCTCTAAACTAAACTAAATTAAACAAAGCCTGGCAAGTGAGAGGTAGATAGATGCAAAGTGCTGGAGTTACTCAGCGGGTCAGGCAGCATCCCTGGAGATAAAGGGTGGGCGATGTTTCGGGTCGGAACCCTTCTTCAGACTGAAAGTGGAAGGGGTAGTAACTGGAAGTAGAAAATAGACAGAACAATGCAGATGACAGATGACCAAGGAAGGGTGGAGCCCACAATGGTCCATTGTTGGCCATGAAAGAGGTGATAACAAAGAGATACAGGGATGCGAACAGTGGAAATAGTAGGACACCAGGGTGGGGGGAGAGAGGGAACACAGGGGTTATAGGGAAGATATTTCCTCAGATTTTGTTTAGTTTAGAGATACAGCGTGGAAACAGGCCCTTCGGCCCACCGGGTCCACGCCGACCAACGATCCCCGCACATTAACACTATCCCACACACACTAGGGACAAGTTTTACATTTACCAAGCCAATTAACCTACAAACCTGTACGCCTTTCGAGTGTGGGAGGAAACCGAAGATCTTGAAGAAAACCCACGCAGGTCACGGGGAGAACGTGCAAACTCCGTACAGACAGCACCCGTAGTCAGGATCAAACCAGGGTCTCTGGCGCTGTGAGGCAGCAGCTCTACCGCTGCGCCACTGTACCGCCATGTTTAAGGGGCTTTTAGATCGGCATGTGGATATGCAGGGAATGGATATGGATCACATGCAGGCAGAGGAGATTCAAATATCTTGGCATCATGTTGAGCACAGACATTGTGGGCCGAAGGGCCTGTTCCTGTGCTGTACTATGTGCTGTGTTCTATGTTCTCTGTGAACTGAGTTCCTCTGGTTGTTGGTTTTCAGTATGACATAGACTGAGATAATTAACCCTAGAATCGATAAAGCAGATCGAAACTCTGTTGTACAGCTATACAGCATGGAAACAGGCCCTTTGGCCCAACTCGACCCTGCCGACTAAGTTGCCCCACCTGCACTAGTCCCACCTGCCACATTTCGCCCATATCCATCTAAACCTATCCATGTTGCTGTCCAAATGTCTATTAAATGTTATAGCACCTGCCTTAACTACCTCCGCTGGCAGCTCGTTCCATACACCCACCCCTCAGGTTCCTATTAAATCTTTCCCCTCTCACCTTAAACCAATGTCTTCTGGTGCTTGATTTCCCCTCCCCTAGGTAAAACACTCTGTCCACTCACCCTCTCTGTTCCCCTCATGATTTTATACGCATTTATTTGTTCTGCTTTCTACTTAATAACCACCTTTACTGACCAGTGTCACAGGGGGCCTTGAACAGGGAGGTGCTCAAATTCATTCTAAGGTTCCTCAATCCAATGATAATTACGATTACTGATTTCCGGTTGTCTAAAACTCTCGCCAAAGCATTTTCTGCTGCTTTCCCGAATAGGCGTCACGGTGGCGTAGCGGTAGAGTTGTTGCCTTGCAGCACCAGAGACCTGGGTTCAATCCCCACTATGGGTGCTGTTTGTACGGAGTTTGTACGTTCTCCCCGTGACCTGCGTGGATTTTCCTGGGTGCTCTGGTTTCCTCCAACGCTCCAAAGACTTACAGGTTTGTAGGTTAATCGGCTTGGTATAATTATAAATCGTCCCTCCTGAGTAGGATAGTGTTAATGCGCGGGGATCGGTGGTCGGCGTGGACTCAGTGGGCTGAAGGGCCTGTTTCTGCGCAGCGTCTCTAAACTAAACTAAACTAAACTAAACTAAAAGAAGGAAATTCTCAGAAATTCCTCTGGCTGACAAAGTCCCGGACCTGATTCTCCCTCTGCAAATGCTGCCTGATCTGCTGAGTATCTGTAACGAGCAGCCTGTGTACTTACGGAGTCAATAGTATCCAGTCACTACTGGTCAACCTGAGGATCACCTTCAGCAACAGACTGGTCCCACCAAGATGCAGCACAGAACGCCACAGGAGATCCTTCTTCCCCGTGGCTATCAATCTGCACAACTCCTCCCACGTCTGTCGTGGGCTAGACTGATTCGCCCCCCCCCAGCGATCCCTGCACATTAACACTATCCTACACCCACTAGGGACAATTTACACCAAGCCAATTAACCTACAAACCTGCACGCCTTTGGAGTGTGGGAGGAAACCGGAGATCTTGGAGAAAACCCACGCAGGTCACGGGGAGATCGTACAAACTCCGTACAGACAGCACCCGTAGTCGGGATCGAACCCGTGTCTCCGACGCTGCATTCGCTGTAAGGCAGCAACTCTACCGCTGCGCCACCATGTTTCTACATAGGGGAATTTAAGAGGCCTTCAGAGAGATATATGGAATAGAGGGATATGCATCAACTGCAGGCACAGGGGATTAATGTAACTCAGATTCATGTTCGGCACCAATATTGTGGCGCAAAGGGTTTGTTCCTGTGTGGTATGTTCGATGGTCTGTGTTATATGTTATAACATGTGCAATTGCTCGGAGATGATAAATGTTTGAGGGTTGTTCTCCATGGGGTGGGGTGTGTCAAGCATGATATAGTCGAGGTACTCAGAATCAAGGGAGGAATACAGATTTTAAGAAGGAGAAACTGTTGGTAAAAGGAACCGCAGATGCTGGTTCACCTAGGAAAGAGACAAAATGCTGGAGTAACTCTGCAGGTCAGGCAGCATCCCTGGAGAATATGGATAAATGTGCAGGAAGGAACTGCAGATGCTGGTATAAATCGAAGGCAGACACTAAAAGCTGGAGTAACTTGCGGGTCAGGCAGCATCTTTGAGAAAAGGTGTTTCAGGTCGAGACACTTCTTCAGACTGAGAGACACAGCAATGGGGAATGAGAGATATGGATGGTACTGGGGACAAATGAATGGAAGCTTTGAGTAAGTGCATTGATAATGGGGGGACTTAGATTTTAGGAAGGATCCCACAAAGAAAGCAGATTAATGGAATAATTGGAATCCGCTTTGCACTATTTGAAACCAATTAGACTTTAGAGATACAGTGTGGAAACAGGCTCTTTGGCCAACCAAGTCCGTGCCGACCAGCGATCTTCCCGTCCACTAGCACTATCCTACACACTCGGGAACAATTACAATTTACAGGAGCCAATTAACCTACAAACCTGCACGTCTTTGGAGTGTGGGAGGAAACAGGAGCCCCCGGAGAAAACCCACGCAGGTCACGGGGAGAACGTACAAACTCCGTACAGACAGCACCCGTGGTCAGGATCGAATCCGAGTCAGGCAGCAACTCTACCGCTGCGCCACTGTGCCGCCCTGATTGATAGTAACTTTCAAGAAGGAATTTTTAAATATTTGAAGAGTAAATATTTGCCAGCATATGGGAAAAGAGCATGGGACCGTGTCATTGAGTAGTACTTTGAAAGAGCAAGCAGCAGCATAATTTAGTTTCGCTTAGTTTAGAGATAGAGCGTGGAAACTGGCCCTTCTGCCCATTGAGTCCGCGATGACCAGCGATCCCCGCACACTAACACTATCCTACGCACACAAGGGATAATTGTTTTACATTCATACCAAGCCAATTAACCTACAAACCTGTCCATCTTTGGAGTGTGGGAAGAAACCGAAGCACCCGGAGAAAACCCACGCAGTCACGGGGAGAAAGTAAAAAAACTCCGTACAGACGGCGCCCGTAGTCAGGATAGAACCCGGGTCTCTGGCTTGATGGGCCTAATGTCCTCCAGAGGAACTCCACCTGTCTGTGATTCCAGGATTAGCTCCTGTTCATCTGTGTTTCTCCAGGTTGCTAATACCAACGGCCACAACACATCTAGATTTTCAACACCCCTGATCCCAACATGAGAGCAAGAGATAGGGAGAACCTTTGTGCAGTAGGTTTCTACTTTCCCTTTGTCAAAACTATTTTTACTTTGTCTCCTGTAAAATCAGATTTCAGATTTTCTAATTGAAAAGAACTGACGTTCAAACTTGGCTTCAGACGAAGGAATCCTCTTAAACAGGTCACGGGGCAGCAGGAGGGAATAATTTTCCCAGTCGGTTTGGCAGCAGTACTGTATATCACCAAAATAATAATGCACGTACGATGCACATTATTACGCACGTTGGCCTAGGCTTGTTAGTGTGTGGTGACTATGACCGAGTTAAATGGTATTTATTATTACGTATTTATTATTACCAATTACTCAAGCAGCTGGTCGGGCTGCTGCCTCACAGTGCCAGAGGCCTGGGTTCGATCCTGACCTCCTGTCTGTGTGTGGAGTTTGCACGTTCTCCCTGTGACTGCGTGGGTCTCCCCCGGGTGCTCCGGTTTCCTCCCACGTCCCAAAGACTTGCGGGCTCGTAGGTCGATTGGCTTCGGTAAGTTGTGAAATTGTCCCCAGTGTGTGCAGGTTAGTGTACGGGGATGATTACTGGTCAGCACGGGCCTGGTGGGCCGAAGGGCCTGTTTCCACGTTGCATCTCTAAATTTGGTGGCACGGCGGTAGAGTTGCTGCCTTACAGCGCCCAAGTCACGGGTTCAATCCTGACAACGGGTGCTGTCTGTACGGAGTTTGTTCGTTTTCCTTTTGTCTGCACGGGTTTTCTCCGGGTGCTCCAGTTTCCTCCCACACTCCAAAGATGTGCAGGTTTGTAGTTTAATTGGCTCCGGTAAAAGTTGTAGATTGTCCCTAGTCTGTAGTGTAAGAAAATAACTGCAGATGCTGGTACAAATCGAAGGTATTTATTCACAAAATGCTGGAGTAACTCAGCAGGTCAGGCAGCATCTCAGGAGAGAAGGAATGGGCGACGTTTCGGGTCGAGTCCCTTCTTCAGACTGTCCTATAGTCCCTAGTCTGTAGGTTAATTGGCTTTGATAAAAATTGTAAATTTGTTCCTAGTGTGTGTAGGTTAGTTCTACAGGGTGATCGCTGGGTCGGCGTGGACTCGGTGGGCCGAAGGGCCAGTTTCCGCGCTGAATCTCTGAAGTCTAAATTGTGCAGTCTGAGTTGGATTCAAACGAGCTGGAAAGAGTGACTCAGCCTCAGAGAGTTGTACAGTCGATAACTTTGGACTAAACATGCACAAAACGTAGAAGGACTGCCAAAGGACCACTGCACTGTGTACTAGGGTTGCCAACTTCCTCGCTCCCAAATACGGGACAAGGTGAGGCCACCGCCCCCGCGCCCCACGTGACCTCACCCAGCCAGCGGCCACGTGCTCTCGCTCCACCAATGGCGGCCACCCTTTGTCCCTTATTTGGGAGCGAGGAAGTTGGCAACCCTACTAACATGGGAACAAGGGCTGACCCGTACGGGACAAACTAATTGAGCCCAAAATACGGGGCGTCCCGGCTAATACGGGACAGTCGGCGACCTTGCTGTGTACCATTCGAATGCAGCAGTGGGAAGGAAGGCATGATATGATTTCATCATCTTACACGCTGACAAACATGAGGAGTGCAAAAGACATTTGGATTACTGTTTACAAAGTATCTCAACAGTGTGCGTCAATTAATAAAATTGTTTCCTGCAGGTCTTGAGATGAAAAATGAGCTCCATCTGATTAATCTGTCGGTGCTGAGACCGTTTCATTAAATACTCAACAGAAGTCCTTGCAGATATCATATCATATCATATATATACAGCCGGAAACAGGCCTTTTCGGCCCTCCAAGTCCGTGCCACCCAGTGATCCCCGTACATTAACACTATCCTACACCCACTAGGGACAATTTTTACATTTACCCAGCCAATTAACCTACATACCTGTACGTCTTTGGAGTGTGGGAGGAAACCGAAGATCTCGGAGAAAACCCACGCAGGTCACGGGGAGAACGTACAAACTCCTTACAGTGCAGCACCCATAGTCAGGATCGAACCTGAGTCTCCGGCGCTGCATTCGCTGTAAAGCAGCAACTCTACCGCTGCGCTACCGTACCGTGTAGGAAAATAAATGCAGATGCTGGCTCAAATCGAAGGTAGACACAAAATGCTGGAGTTTCTCAGCGGGTCAGGCAGCATCTCAGGGCAGAGGTTCACCTGCACCTCCTCCAACCTCATCTATTGTATCCGCTGTTCCAGATGTCAGCTTCTCTACATCGGCGAGACCAAACGCAGGCTCGGCGATCGTTTCGCTCAACACATTCGCTCAGTCCGCCTTAACCAACCTGATCTCCCGGTGGCTCAGCACTTCAACTCCCCCTCCCACTCCCAGTCTGACCTTCCTGTCATGGGCCTCCTCCATTGTCACAGTGAGGCCCAGCGCAAATTGGAGGAACAGCACCTCATATTTCGCATGGGCAGTTTACAGCCCAGCGGTATGAACATTGACTTCTCCAAGTTCAGACAGTTCCTCTGTCCCTCTCTTTCTCCTCCCCTTCCCAGTTTTCCCTCTAGTCCTCCTGTCTCCGACTACATCCTATCTTTGTCCCGCCCCCTCCCCTGACATCAGTTTGAAGAAGGGTCTCGATCCAAAACGTTATCCATTCCTTCTCTCCTGAGATGCTGCCTGAGTTACTCCAGCATTTTGTGTCTGCCTTCCTTGCAGATATCTGCAGATGGAATGTGCAATAGTTATATAGAACAGTACAGCACAGGAGCAGGCCCTTCAGCCCACAATGTCCGTGCCGAACACGTTGCCAAGATAAACTAGTCGAATCTGCCTGCATGTGATCCACATCCCTCCATTCCATGCATATCCATGTGCCCGTCTAAAAGCCTCTTCAATGCCACGATCGTATCTGCCTTCACCACCGCCCCTGGCAGCACATTCCAGGCACCCACCAACCTCTGTATACACAGACCTGTCCCACACATCTCCAGTAAACTGTGTCCCTCTCACCTTAAAACTAAGCTCTTTAGTCTTTGGCATTTCCACCCTGGAATGATGGCTATGACCATCGTCCCTATCCACGCCTCTCATTGTTTTATAGACTTCTATCAGGTTATGTTTAGTTGTTTTTAATGCCTATGGAACTAGAGTGAACGTGTGATCGATGGTCGGCGTGGACTCAGTGGGTCGCAGGGCCCCGTTTCCATGCTGTATCTTTCAATCAATTCAATACACAAAGGCTTCCACAATAGGCTTCGCTCAACACCTGCGCTCAGTCCGCGTTAACCAAACTGATCTCCCGGTGGCTGAGCACTTCAACTCCCCCTCCCATTCCCAGTCTGACCTTTCTGTCATGGGCCTCCTCCAGTGCCACAGTGAGGCCCACCGGAAATTGGAGGAACAGCACCTCATATTTCGCCTGGGCAGCTTGCAGCCCAGTGGTATGAACATTGACTTCTCCAACTTTAGATAGTTCCTCTGTCCCTCTCTTCCCCTCCCCCTTCCCAGATCTCCCACTGTCTTCCTGTCTCCACCTATATCCTTCCTTTGTCCCGCCCCCCCTGACATCAGTCTGAAGAAGGGTCTCGACCCGAAACGTCGCCCATTCCTTCTTTCCTGAGATGCTGCCTGACCCGCTGAGTTACTCCAGCATTTTGTGAATAAATACCTTCGATTTGTACCAGCATCTGCAGTTATTTTCTTACACTACACAAAGGCAGTAAGATTGGGCTTGTGTTGAAAGTAATCTGTTCATCTGTAGCTCGGTGGGAGATAATACAATGCTGCAGTGCATAAAGAGGTCATCGCAGAGACAATAGTGGAAACAAGCACTTGAAAGGGCTATCAGTTAGTTCCATTCTCACCAATAGGAGTATAGAAGTTGGGAGGTCGTGTTGCACTTGTATCAGAAGTTGGTGAGGCCGCATTTAGAGTATTGTGGCCAGTTCTGGGCACCATGTTCGAGGAAAGATGTTGTCAAGCTGGAAAGGGTGCAGAGAAGATTTACGAGGATGTTGCCAGGGCTCGAGGGTCTGAGCTACAGGAAGAGGTTGAGCAGGCTGAGTCTCTACCCCTTGTAGCACAGGAGAGTGAGGGGTGATCTTATTGAGGCGTATAAAATCATGAGAAGAATAGATCGGGTAGATGCACAGAGTCTCTTGCCCAGAGTAGATGAATCGAGAACCAGAGGACATAGGTTTCAGGTGAGAGGGGGAAAGATTTCATAGGAATCTGAGGGGTAACTTTATCACACAAAGGGTGGTGGGCGTCTGGAACGAGCTGCCAGAGGAGGTAGTTGAGGCAGGGATTTAGACAGGTGTATGGATAGGACAGGCTTAGAGAGATATGGGCCAAACACAGGCAAGTGGGACTAGTGTAGATGGGACATGTTGGTCAGTGTAGGCAAGTTTGGCCAATGGGGTCATTTCCACGCTGTATCACTCTGTGACTCTAATCTATGTCAAGTTCAGTTTTCAAATTTACCCAGTTCTGTTTGAGACCAAAATGGTGTTGCAACTGGAGTGCAGACTTTTGCTGTGAATGACGCCTTGTCTTGGGGAAAGTATTAGCCCAAGTCCCATGTATGTACGTGGAGCATGCAGGTACCCACACCAGTCATTAGAGTTAGAGTTTACATATACTGCATGGTAACAGGGCCCTTTGTCCCACCGATTCCTTACCAACTAGCAATTAACCACATGCCAGTTCTACCCAATCCCATTTTACACACTAGGGGCAATTTACAGAGGGCCAATTAACCGACAAACCTGCACGTCCTTGGAATGTGGAAGGAAACCGGAGCACCCAGAGGAAACCCACGCTGTCACAGGGAGAAGGTAAATAAACTCCACTCAGACATCGCCCGAGGTCAGGATTGAACCCGGGTCTCTGGCATGGTGAAGCAGCAGCAGCTTTACCGCTGTACCACTGTGCTGCCCACCACGTTACACCATAACACCGCACCAACCTGATCTGGAGTAGCTCAATGGCGTCAGGAAGCATCTCTGGATGACGTGGATAGGCGTTGTTTCTTCAAAGTTTGAAGAAGGGTCCTGAACGGAAACAATGCCTGTCCGTGTCCCAGAACCTTCATACGCTCCTCAAACGTTTACACAATCATCAACGGGATCATTCTCATAATAGAGTCATGTAGCACGTTAACAATTCCTTTGGCCCACGATGACCAAGATACCGCATCTACTTAAGCCTCACCTGCCCGCGTTTGACCCATAACCCACTAAACCCCTCCTATCCATGTGCAGGGAGGAACTGCAGATGCTGGTTTACACCGAATGTAGACACAAAATGCTGGTGTAACTCAGCGGCTCAGACAGAATCGACACGCTTGCAGGACCGTGGCCCGGCGCGGCTCGGCCGGGGGGCCTTCCATCGCCCGGCGCGGCTCGGCCGAGGGGCCTTCCATCGCCCGGCGCGGCTCGGCCGAGGGGCCTTCCATCTCCTTGCGGGGGCTGCGCGAGCCGGGAGCCTCGGTCGCCTCGGCAGAAGTCAAACTATCTGTCCGTGGGAGAAACATGGGGGAAGAGAGAAGAAATGTTCTTGCCTTCCATCACAGTGAGGGGGTGTCTGGAGGAGTCACTGTGATGGATGTTTGTGTTAAAATTGTGTGTCTTGTGTCTTTTACTCTGTACTGTTGTGGCTGCGTGGCAAATGATTTTTGTTCAATTCATTTTGAATGACAATAAAGGCATATTATTATAATTATAATCTCTGGAGAACAGCAATGGGTAACGTTTCGGGTCGGAACCCTTCTTCAGGCTACGCTCTCCGACTACTGGAAACATCCTCTCCACATCCACTCTTTCTGGAGTCTGAAGAATGGTCTCGACTCGAAACATCACCTGTTCCCTTTCTCCAGAGATGCTGCCTGACCCGCTGAGTTAC
This sequence comes from Rhinoraja longicauda, assembly GCF_053455715.1. Classification (NCBI taxonomy): domain Eukaryota; kingdom Metazoa; phylum Chordata; class Chondrichthyes; order Rajiformes; family Arhynchobatidae; genus Rhinoraja; species Rhinoraja longicauda. The sequence goes on from NC_135975.1 coordinate 32,906,813, forward strand.
TCCAGCATTCAGTTTCTTTCATGTATCCATGTACCTGTCCAAATGCCTTTTAAATGTCATTTACTCCAGCACTTTGTGGTTATCTCTAGATTCCTGCATCTGCAGTTCGTTGTGTCAACACCACGGGATATTTCTACAATCGATGACTTGGGTCTCCATTTTCTTTTTTACTCTCATTTTTTTTTCTGTATAACTACTTTTTTTAGAGATACAGCGCGGAAGCAGGCCCTTCGGCCCACCGAGTCCGTACCGACCAGCGATCCCCGCACATTAACACTATCCTACACACAACAGGGACATTTTTTTTAACATTTATGCCAAGCCAATTAACCTACAAACCTGCACGTCTTCGGAGTGTGGGAAGAAACCGAAGATCTCAGACAAAACCCACGCAGGTCACGGGGAGAACGTGCAAACTCCGTACAGACAGCACCCGTAGTCAGGATCGAACCCGGGTCTCCGGTAAAGCAGCATTTTGTGAATGATCTTGGACTTCCACTTCCACCCACCCTCTCCCCTCGCCTCCCCTCCCCTCCCCTCCCCTCCCCTCCCCTCCCCTCCCCTCCCCTCCCCTCAACCATGAGTTCCTATTAAAACAGTCTGTCAGGGAGAGGGCAAAGCACTCACCTCTAACCTGGTTTTCAGATCATTTATGTGTTGTTGATTCTTCTGCTGATCACAGTTCAATTTGTTGATAAGAGCAACTTTGTTTTCCTCCTCAGAGAGCAGCTGAAAAATAATTTAAAAATATTAGTGGTTTACACAGAACTCGATCCTATCTCCCGGTTGCCAAACACTTTCCCTCCCCCTCCCCCTCCGATTCCCACACTGACCTTTCTGTCCACTGTCAGAGTCAGGCCCAACGCAAATTGGAGGAGCAGCACCCCATATTTTGCTTGGGCAGCTTACACCCCAGCGGTATGATATTGACTTCTCTAACTTCAAGTAACCCTTGCTCTCCCTCTCTCTCCCTCATCCTAGTTCTCTGACTAGTTTCACTGTCCTCCTGATTAAATATTACTGATTGTGTGCCACGTTGTCTCCTTCCCCCCAGCCAACAATGAACCGTTCTACATTTCCTTGAACATCGTCTCCTTTGATCTGTGTTTTCACACCTTTCCCCTCCATATCACTGTGTCTACCTCCTGCACCCATGCAGAACTCATGGACTTCATTAGCTTCACCACCAATTTCCATCCTGCACAAATTCTCACCGTTTTCATCACAGGAGATGGACTATCGAACTGACGTCTATTATAAACCCATTTATTCACAAAAAGCTGGAGTAACTCAGCAGGTCAGGCAGCATCTCGGGAGAGAAGGTCTATTATAAACCCACTGACACCCACAACTATCAAGACCACACTTCTTCCCAACCTGCTTCCTGCAAAGACTCTATCCCCAACTCTCAATTCCTCCGTCTACGCCGCATCTGTGCCCAAGATGAGGTGTTCCATACCAGGACATCCGAGATGTCCTCATTCTTTAGGGATTCCCTCTCCAATCATGGATGTACCAGCTTCAAAATCATCTTGTTGAGTCTCATTGTCTGCAACTCGTTTTCACCTAGACCACAGCTAACAATGGCCTGTGTCCTTTATCATCGTTACTTTTTTTGCATATCTTTCATTCATTTGTTCTATATCTCTCTATATTACCATCTATATCTTTCGTTTCCTTTTCCCCTGCCTCAGTCTGAAGAAGGGTCTCAACCCAAAACGTCACCTATTCCTTTTCTCCAGAGATGCTGCCTGTCCTGCTGAGTTACTCCAGCATTTGGAGTCTACCTTTGGTGTAAACCAGCATCTGCCAGTTCCTTCCTGCACGAAACTACATTTTTAAGTTCCATTTTAAGCATTGCATGACAAAGGATTGTCTGGCCCAAGTTTAATGTAGGTGCTTGACTTGTACTGCATTCCATTGCAGTCGTTTTCACTGCTGCAGTCTGCCAACCACTAACTAGGCCCAGATGCTGCTTCACAGTGACTCTTGATCTTTTACTGTAGTCCTCTTAGCTTAGCTTGCTTTGTTATGCTCTGCATTGGACCATCTCCAATAAAATCAATCCTGCCATAACACTATGCACAAACCACACCCTCAGTTCATGTAATGCACAATGTGAATCATTTGTCAAACTGAGCTTCAAAGCTGTGTAATTATTTATCCTTGCATTTCATCCCAGTCCCACTTTCTGGTGTTTTGTTAAACTTTTATATTTATTTTAACACTGACTTTAACTTTCTGAATTGTGTGTAAAACTGCAACGGTCTGCTCATTCCTGCTTTGGTGTTTCGCAGTGGCCAAGTCCTGAACTCACGCACAAACGCAAGCCTGTTCTTCATAGATTGAAACGTACTAGGAGCAGGATTAGGCCATTCGGCCCATCAAGTCTACTCTACCCTTCAATCATGCCTGATCTATCTCTCCCTCTGAACACTATTCTACTGCCTTCTCCCCATGACTCGTGACACCCGTACTAATGAAGAATCTAGTGGGGGAGTCTAGGACCAGAGGTCATAGCCACAGAACAAAAGGACATAGAAACATAGAAAATAGGTGCAGAGGGAGCCATTTGGTCCTTTGAGCCAGCACCACCATTCATGGCTGATCATCCACAATCAGTAACCCGTGCCTGCCTTCCCCCCATATGCCTTGATTCCGCTAGCCCCTAGAACTCTATCTAACTCTCTTTTAAATTCATCCAGTGAATTGGCCTCCACTGCCTTCTGTGGCAGAGATTTCCACAAATTCACAACTCTCTGGGTGAGAATGTTTCTTCTCACCTCAGTTTTAAAACCTTTAGTAAGAAGAGGAGGAATTTCTTTAGTCAGAGGGTGGTGAATATGTGGAATTCATTGCCGCAGATGGCTGTGGAGGCCAAGGCAATGGATATGTTTAAGGTGGTGATTGATAGTTTAATTTAGTTTAGAGATGCAGCGCAGAAACAGGCCCTTCAGCCCACCGGGTCCACACCAACCAGCGATCCCCCCATACTAACACTATCCTACACACGCTCAGGACAATTCACAATCTTACCAAAGCCAATTAGCCTACAAACCCTGAAGGGCGAGATAGGTTCTTGATTAGTGCGGGTGTCAGGGGTTATTGGGAGAAGGCGGGAGAATGGTGTTGAGAGGGAGAGATAGATCAGCCGTGATTTAATGCGGATTAGACTTGATGGGCCGAATGGCTCCTATAACGTGGACTATCTGCAAGCACTTCAGACCAGTGCCCACCGTCCATCCCCCAACTGATGGCTACACTCCAGACTCCCCCTGAACCTGGCTGTATCAACCCAGCCCAATCTGTAGCCCTGGCTCATATTCAAGACTAAGGTTAAAACACAAATATTTCTAAACTATCCAATGCTGAGTTATCAAAGTTTTGCCGTGTTAACTTTAGTCGCAGTGCATAAGGGTGAGAATCTGGACAAACATCTTAGAGACACAGCACAGAAACAAGCCCTTCGGCACACCGAGTCCGCGCCACCCAGCGACCACCCTATACACTAGCACGATCCTACACACTGGGGACAAATTACAATGTACAAAAGCATAACTGGAGCCTTCGACCCAGCACCGCCATTCAATGTGATCATGTCTGATCATTCTCAATCAGTACCCCGTTCCTGCCTTCTCCCCATACCCCCTGACTCCACTATCCTTAAGAGCTCTATCTAGCTCTCTCTTGAATGCATTCAGAGACTTGGCCTACTTTCGCATTCTGCACATTGGGGGCAATTTACAGAAGCCAATTAACCTACAAACCCGCACGTCTTTGGAGTGTGGGAGGAAACCGGAGCGCCCAGAGAAAACCCACGCGGGTCATGGGGAGAACGTACAAACTCCGTACAGACAGCACCCGGAGTCAGGATAGAACCTGGGTCTGTATCTCTGAAAGTGTTTGTTCAGGCTCTTCCTCCCTGTTATCAGGCTTCTGAACGGTCCTTTCAATAAAAATTATAAATTGTCCCTAGTCCTTTTGCACCAGACTAGGTGCACTTCGTTAACTGCAAACGGTAAATTGCACCTGTTCCTTTTGTTCAGAGATGCTGCCTGACCCGCCGAGTTACTCCAGCACTTTGTGTCCATCTTCGGTGTAAATCAGCATCTGCAGTTCCTTCCTGCACGTATGCCACGGGGCTGAGCTGGTAACGTCACGGGTTGGCAATAACTTACTTGGTCAAGGACCTTCTACCAAAGGTGGAAAATACTCAAAGGAGAAGCGGGACGAGTTGATGAATGGTGGACAATGAACAGTGACACTGAATAATCTTTGCGGCAGAGGATCTCTCCGTGTCTCTGAAGCTGGGAGCAGCTACACCTCGGCATCTATGCACTGTTATAAAGATGTGCCACCTGGAGCAGGTGAGGTGGTCGGTGAGTGAGAGAGCTGGGATTTTCCTTCAAAGATACGGCATGGAGACAGACCCTCCGGTCCACCGAGTCCACGCCAACCATCGATCGCCCGTTCACACCAGTTCCACGTTATCCCACTTTCCCTTCCACTCCCTGCACACCAGGGACAATGTTTTACAGCAGCCAATCAACCGACAAACCCACGCATCTTTGGAGTGTGGGAGGAAACCGGAGCACCCGGAGAAAACCCACGCAGGTCACAGGCAGAACATGCAAACTCCACACAGGCAGCAGCTGTAGTCAGGATCGAAACCTGACGCTGTGAGGCAAATGGGCTTTTATGATATGGGTAGGGTGGAACGGCAGATGCTGGTTCATACCACAGATAGACACAAAGTGCTGGAGTAACTCTTGGGCCCCAAGATCCCAGGATTGAACATCAATGATCGGGACCCTTCTTCAGACTCTCGAGTCTGAATCTGAGTCTGAAGAAGGGTTCCAACCCGGTACGTCACCCATCCTTGTTCCTCCAGAGATGCTGCCTGACACTCTGAGTTACTCCAGCACTTTGTGTCTATCTTTGATATGAACATTGAATTCTCCAAATTTAGGTGACCTGTAACAACCGCCCCTCCCCCTCCCCATTCTCTCCAACATCCCCACTTTCTTCCCCCTTCCCCCCCTCCCTCCTCCCACATTGGTATTTCCCCCCTAACCCCTTCCCCCTACTCCCACATTCCCTCCTCTGGCTTCACAATTTATGGCCCCTCAATCCTTCCATCTCACACCGTCTGTTTTAATCTCTTGCCTTTGTTCTAACCATCTCTGGAGTTTATCCACTGGAGTTTAGAATGATGAGAGGGGATCTTGTAGAGACATATAAAATTGTGAAAGGACTGGACAAGCTGGATGCTGGAAAAATGTTCCCAATGTTGGGGGAGTCCAGAACCAGGGGCCACACAGTCTAAGAATAAAGGGGAGGCCATTTAAAACGGAGGTGAGAAAAATCTTTTTCATCCAGAGAGTTGTGAATTTGTGGAATTCTCTGCCACAGAGGGCAGTGGAGGCCAAATCGCTGGATGAGTTTAAAAGAGAGTTAGATAGAGCTCTCGGGGCTAGCGGAATCAAGGGATATGGGGAGAAGGCAGGCACGGGTTACTGATTGTGGATGATCAGCCATGATCACAATGAATGGCGGTGCTGGCTCAAAGGGCCAAATGGCCTCCCCCTGCACCTATTTTCTATGTTTCTATGTTTCTATCTGCCTATCAATCCCCCCCCTCGCCTGTGTCCACCTATCACTCTCCGTGCTTTGTCCTGCCTCTTGCCTCTCCCAGTTTTTTTCCCCTCCCCACTAAAATCAGTCTGAAGAAGGGTCTCGACCCGTAACGTCGCCTATCCATGTTCTCCAGAGATGCTGCCTGACCCGCTGAGTTACTCCAGCACTCTGTGAAACGTCACCTATCCATGTTCTCCAGAGATGCTGCCTGACCCGCTGAGTTACTCCAGCACTCTGTGAAACGTCAGCTATCCATGTTCTCCAGAGATGCTGCCTGACCCGCTGAGTTACTCCAGCACTCTGTGTCCGTTTGTGTATGGAGCAACTCCAGTGAAGACAACACTGCCCTCTGAGAGGCTCAGAAAGTTGTTTAGTTAATTTCTAGCCTCTTAAACCTTATTTGGGAATAGCTGAGCTAAGCAGGACGACCCCCTGCACTTGAACGCAGCTCAATTGCTATCGATGACAACCACTTGGATTGCAAAATGCCCAAACCGTGGCCAAGTATCTGAACTTTTTCCTTTTTTTATTCTGGGCCTGTTGCTCATTAAAGTTGGAGTGCAGTTTGAGTCTCGGAGAGAAAATAAATCCTTACTGCCTTCACCAATGATTTACATTTCAAAACTTCACTCAAACGCGCTTGGAGTATTGTAGTCACACAGTGTGGAAACAGACTCTTCGGCATAACTTGCCCACACTGACCAACATGTCCCATCTACACTAGTCCCACCTGCCTGCGTTTGGCCCATATCCCTCTAAACGTGTACCTCTCCATGTACCTGTCCAAATATTTTTTTAAACGTCGCGATAGTCCCTGCCTCAACGACCTCCTCTGGCAGCTCGTTCCATACACCCACCACCCTTTGCGTGAAAAAGTCTAGTTTAGTTTAGTTTAGAGATGCAGCATGGAAATATTCTCTTCGGTTCACCGAGTCCGCGACGACCAGCGATCCCTGTACACAAGCACTTTGTACCAAAGCACAATGAACCTACACGTCTTTGGAATGTGGGAGGAAACCGGAGCACCCGGAGAAAACCCATGAGGTCATGGGGAGAACGTACAAACTACGTAAAGACAGCGCACGTAGTCGGGATCGAACTCAGGTCACTGGTGCTGTGAGGCAGCGACTCTACCGCTGCGCCACCGTGCCACCCAGACACGCTGTGTATCTCCCCAGACGCTGCCTGACATATTGTGTATCTCCGCGGACGCTGCTTGACATGCTATGTATCTCCACAGATGCTGCCTGACATATTGTGTATCTCCGCGGACGCTGCCCGATCAGCTGAATATTACCAGCGTTCTCTGCCTCCCGTCGCTCACTAACCTTGTCTTGCAGCATTTTAATCTCCGTCGTTAGGTTGTTGATGTGCTGACGAAGGCACTGGTTTTCTTCCTGAATTTGCCCAAGCTGCATGCGTTCTTTGTTCAGGCACAGTGTCAGATCCATCACCTGTGGGTGGGAATGAAAGCAGAGGTGGGTGAAGCAGTCGGACAAAGCCTTTTCCCCAATGGAGCTGCAACGATATCCAATAAGGGCGGCACAGCTGGTAGAACCTCTGCCTCACAGCGCCAGAGACCCAGGTTCCATACTGACCTTGGGTGCTGTGTGGAGTTTGCATGCTCTCCCTGTTTGGGTGTGGGTTTCTACACAAGGGACAATTTACTAGGGTCAGTGTGGGGTTCTCCGGGTGCTTCAGTGTCAAAAAACATGGAAACGTAGACAATAGATGCAGGAGGAGGCCATTCGGCCCTTCGAGCCAGCACCGCCATTCACTGTGATCATGGCTGACGTCCCCAATCAATATCCCGTGCCTGCCTTCTCCCCATATCCCTTGATTCCGCTGGCCCCTAGAGCTCTAACTAACATTCTAACAGTACATCTTTGGGGTGCCAAGGAAGTACGGGTTTGCCGGTTAATTGGCCCGGCATAATAAATTTATGCCAAGTGTGCAGGGAGTGGATGAAAAAGTGGGATAGCACTAGTGTGAACGGGTGATTAATGGTCGGCATGGAATCGGTGGGCTGAAGGGCCAGTTTCTGTGCTGCATCTCTAAACTAAATGTTTCCTGACCTGCTGAAGTGTTTCCAACATCTCCAGCTTCTACATTACAGGCAAATAGAGTCACAGAGTCAAACAGCATGGAAACAGGCCCTTCAGCCCAACTTGGCCACACCGACCAACATGCCCCATCTACACTAGTCCCACCTGCCTGCATTGGGCCCATAGCCCTCTAAACCTGTCCTACCAATGTACCTCTCCAAATGTATAAGAAAATAACTGCAGATGCTGGTACAAATCGAAGGTATTTATTCACAAAATGCCGGAGTAACTCAGCAGGTCAGGCAGCATCTCGGGAGAAAAGGAAAAGGTGACTTCGGGTCGAGACCCTTCTTCAGTCTGAAGAAGGGTCTCGACCCGAAACGTCGCCCATTCCTTCTCTCCTGAGATGCTGCCTGACCTGCTGAGTTACTGCAGCATTTTGTGAATAAATACCTCTCTAAATGCATCGTTTAATTTTGAAATGTGCCCCACACAATGACCATTGGAACCCTCCTGCAACCATTTTAGCTTTAGTTACAAAGCTTTGATTGTGTCAGCGCGGCACGGTGGTGCAGCGGTAGAGTTGCTGCCTGACCGCGCCGGACACCTGGGTTCCATCATGACTACGGGTGCTGTCTGTGCGGAGTTTGCAAGTTCTCCCCGTGACCTGCATGGGTTTTCTCCGATATCTTCAGTTTTCTCCCACACTCCAAAGACGTACAGGTTTGTCGGTTAATTGGCTTGGTGTATGTCCCTAGTGTGTGTAGGATAGTGTTAATGTGCGGGGATCGCTGGTCGGCGCGGACTCAGTGGGCCGAAAGGCCTGTTTCTGCGCTGTATCGCTAAACTCAACTAAACTAATGAGAATCATCAGCTAGAGAGTGGTCTTGACCTCCCATTTACCTCATTGGAGATCTTTGAAGTATCTTTAATTGGACTTTATCGGGGTTTAGTTGAACTTTAGGTTAGTTTAGTGTAGTTTGTACGGGGAAAAGGTACAAACTCTGTACAGACAGCACCCGCAGTCAGGATTGAACCCGGGTCCCTGGCGCTGTGAGGCAGCAACTCTACCGCTGCGCCACCGTGCCGCACTAACATAATTAAAGCTTTGCAACCAAATCTTAAATGATTGCAAGAGGGTTCCAATGGTCATTGGCAGATCAGCCATGATGGAATGGTGGAGAAGACTCAATGGGCCGAAGAGTCTAATTCTACTCCTATACAGTGGCTTGTATACACTGCAATTTAGAAGGATGAGAGGGGATCTTATCGAAACGTATAAGATTATTAAGGGGTTGGACACGTTAGAGGCAGGAAACATGTTCCCAAATGTTGGGGGAGTCCAGAACAAGGGGCGACAGTTTAAGAATAAGGGGTAGGCCATTTAGAGCGGAGATGAGGAAAAACCGTTTCAGTCAGAGAGTTGTGAATCTGTGGAATTCTCTGCCTCAGAAGGCAGTGGAGGCCAATTCTCTGAATGCATTCAAGAGAGAGCTAGATAGAGCTCTTAAGGATAGCGGAGTCAGGGGGTATGGGGAGAAGGCAGGAACGGGGTACTGATTGAGAATGATCAGCCATGATCACATTGAATGGCGGTGCTGGCTCGAAGGGCCGAATGGCCTTCTCCTGCACCTATTGTCTATTGTCTATAAGTTGTGAACTTGTTTAGTTTAGATTAGTTTAGTTTAGTTTAGTTTAGATTAGTTTAGTTTAGTTTAGTTTAGTTTAGTTTAGATTAGTTTAGTTCAGAGATACACTGTGGAATCAGACTGGTTTAATTTCCCACACTAAAGTGGGCAGTCATGGTGGCGCAGCGGTAGAGTTGCTGCCTTACAGCGAATGCAGCGCTGGAAACCCGGGTTCGATCCCGTCTACGGGTGCCGTCTGTACGGAGTTTGTACGTTCTCCCCGTGACCTGCGTGGGTTTCCTCCGAGATCTTCGGTTTCCTCCCACACTCCAAAGACGTACAGGTTTGTAGGTTAATTGGCCTGGTATAAATGTAAACATTGTCCCCAGTGGGTATAGGATAGTGTTAATGTGCGGGGATCGCTGGTCGGCGCGGACCCGGTGGGCCGAAAGGGCCTGTTTCCGCGGTGTATCTCTAAACTAAACTGAAGTGAAAGTGTGTGGTGATTTGGTGGTGATGTGAAGCCCACCCACCCCCAGTGTCGCCAGCACTCGGTGCTGCCCCCACTCGCTCTCAGGAAGCAACGGGAACAGCGTCTAGTGGTCAGTCGACAACACACATGTGCTGGAGTAACTCAGCGGGTCGGGCAGCATCTCGGGAGAGAAGGAATGGGTGACGTTTTGGGTCGAGACCCTTCTTCAGACTGATGTCAGGGGAGGGGGCGGGTGTCCTGCCCCCCTGACATCAGTCTGAAGAAGGGTCTCGACCCGAAACGTCACCCATTCCTTCTCTCCCGAGATGCTGCCCGACCCGCTGAGTTACTCCAGCACATGTGTCCACCTTCGTGCTAACACTGGGACCGGAAAACACGAGGAAGTGGGAATGGGAGTAGCTAGCCACGTTTTACGAGCAACCACTGTAAATGCCATTTAATAGCCTCGACCCATCCCCGGTCTAAAAATACACAAACAAAGCAATCATTAGTGAGAACTAGTATGAACGGTGAAAAATTAGGGTGTCACGGTGGAGCAGCGATAGAGTTGCTCAACTCAACTAAACTAAGGTATCACAAAATGCTGGAGTAACTCAGCGGCTCAGGCAGCATCTCTAGAGAGAAACTAAACTAAACTAAACTAAACTAAACTGAAAACGAAACCCCGATAAAGTCCAATTAAAGATAGTTCAAAGGTCTCTCAGGTGGATGGGAGGGGCAAGACCACTCTCGAAATGATGATTCTCATTGGTTTAGTTTAACTTAGAGTTTAGAGATACAGCCGGAATCAGGCCCTTCAGCCCGCCGATTCCACGCCGACCAGCGATCACCACACACTAACACTATCCCGCACACACTGGGAGCAATTTACAACTGGCGTTTTTTTACCAGAGCCAATTAATGTACAAACCTGCACGTCTTTGGAGCGTGGGAGGAAACCGGAGCACCCGGGGAAAACCCACGCAGGTCACGGGGAGAACGTGCAAACTCCGTACAGACAGCACCCGTAGTCAGGATCGAATCGGGGTCTCTGGCGCTGTAAGGCGGCAACTCTACCGCCGCCCACCGTGCTGCCCACCGTGCTGCCCACCGTGCTGCCCACCGTGCTACACCTGTTGTAGTCCTCATCCTTTGTCGCTATACGGCGGATGGCCAATTTTTACTCGTGTAGAGTTTTCCACTGACTGGATGGCACACAAACAAAAGCTTTTCATTGGACCTCGGTACAGGTGATAATAATAAACTAAGCTAACCTAAACTGTGTCCACAGGGTACGAGCACAGTAAGGTTCCCATATCCGGGCATTACTTCATCGTTCCCCATTTCCCTCCTCCCTGTCCCCTTCCACCCACATCCCTCCCTCCGTCTTTACATTGCCCTCTTCTCTCCTCATCTGACACCTTCTTGTCTCCATTGCACCTCTAGACGTAGAAACGTAGAAACATAGAAAATAGGTGCAGGAGGAGGCCATTTGGTTCTTCATTGTGATCATGGCTGATCATTCACAGTCAGTAACCCGTGCCTGCCTTCTCCCCATATCCCTTGATTCCGCTAGCCCCGAGAGCTCTATCTAACTCTCTTTTAAACTCATTCAATGAATTGGCCTCCACTGCCCTCTGTGGCAGAGAATTCCACAAATTCACAACTCTCTGGGTGAAAAAGTTTTTTCTCATCTCAGTTTAAAATGGCCTCCCCTTTATTCTTAGACTGTGGCCCCTGGTTCTGGACTCCCCCAACATTGGGAACATTTTTCCACCTATCACTTGCCAGACTTTGTTCCCCCCACCCCCCATCTCTTTTCAAGTTTACTCCACACCTTCTATCCCTCTCTCCCTCCGGCTTTACATTTCACTCATCCTTGTCTTATCTGTCATGTTTTTAACTCCTCTTTACCTCTAGCCTTGTTCCACCCATCTGCCAATTGATCCCCCTGTAACCAGAGCACCCGGGGAAAACCCACGCAGGTCACGGGGAGAATGTACAAACTCCATACAGACAGCACCCGTAGTCGGGATCGAACCCGGGTCTCCGGCGCTGTGAGGCAGCAACTCTACCGCTGCGCCACCGTGCCGCCCATCTCTTACTAAGTGGAGTGGGAGAAGGGGAGAAGAGAAGAGAAGGGGTGGTGCAGTGGGGCAGTGGTAGAGTTGCTGCCTCACAGCGCCGGAGACCCGGGTTCGATCCCGAATACTGGTGCTGTCTGCAGGGAGTTTGTACGTTCTCACCGTGACCTGCGTGGGTTTTCTCCGAGATCTTCGGTTTCCTCCCACACTCCAAAGACGTGCAGGTATGTAGGTATATGGCGTGGTATAAATGTAAGAAATGTCCCTAGTGGGTGTAGGATAGTTTTGGTGTGCGGAAATCGCTAGGTCGGTGCGGACCAGATGGGCCGAAGGGCCTGTTTCCGTGCTGTATCTCTAAACTATTCTAAGAGAGGGAGCACTGTCACGGGGAGAACGTACAAATTCGGTACTGCCAGCACTGTGGTCAGGATGGAACCCGGGTCTCTGGCGCTGTGAGGCAGCAACTCTACCGCTGCGCCACCTCGTTCTGAGTGGAGGGGGAGAAGGGGAGTAGAGATGAGAGGGAGTACTGTCGCAGACCCCAGCACACTGACGATGGACCGAATGGCCTTGCAAGTTGAAGGGGGTGTGAGCTCACGTTTTGGTTGTAGGTCTGCTCGGTTTGGTGGCGGTATTGTTGCATCTCGGCATTGTTGGCCTCGCGGATCTTCTTCAGTAATTCCATGACCCCTCCGTCATCCATGCTTGCCCTCCGCAACTTCTCCTCCAGCTCCAGAATCAGAGCCTCCGCCTCGGCTGCTTTCTCCCTCATGCACGCCATGTCCTGCCGACACAGAGGGAAGGGTTACTGTACACTCATCCCCACCACCGCCCCACACACACCAAACGATCACCACACCTTCAACATCCTCGCCACCTGCCATCATAAAGCATTCATCCATTCATTCATTCATCCATCCATTCTTTCATTCATTCGTTCATTCGTTCATTCATTCATTCATTCATTCATTCATTCATCCATTCATTCATTCATTCATTCATTCATTCATTCATTCATTCATTCATGGCTGCACTTCCCAGTGTTAAAAATGATGGGTCGATTGGTCTTCTGAACATGGATCTTACCCATTACTTAAGAGTCATAGAGTCATGCAGCACAGAAACAGGCCCTTCGGCCCAACTTGTCCATACCCACATCGATGCCCCATCTACGCTAGTCCCACCCCCACATTTGCCCCATATCCCTCTAAACCGTTCCTATCCATGCACCTGTCCAAATGTCTTTTAAACGTGGTTATGGTACAAATGCATCTCACCCCTTTTGTGGACATTGGACTTTGCCCCTGGACCAGACACAATACAGGTCCACCAACGATTTTACAGCATCTGGTGGTTCAGCCCCCACCTTAATCCAGACAAACTCCCCCCCCCCCACCCCCTCCTTCCCCATGTCTCCCCCGATAATGTAGCGCCTCGGCCGGGTGAGGCGGCCGATCTCGACCTCATCGGGACTTCCGTGCCAATCGGTGGGCCGGATGGAGCTCTGGCCCTGCCAGAGCCGGCAGATCCGTTCCCATAGCCGGCGTTCACCGCTGCCTCTGCGGGCCGGTATCTCGGCACCCCAAGGCCGTGACCACTGGTGGTTCGGCAAAACGGAGAACCCAGAAAGGCTCTGGAACCAAGGGAGCCGGAAAATCGGTGGTGGAGCCAGACAATGATAAGAATTATATTCTGCACAATGCATCTTCCCCCACACTGTCACTATTGTACTCGAGTGTGACCTTATTGTCATTATGTATGGTATTATCTGATCCATTGACTTGTTTGTCATTATGTATGGTATAAGAAAATAACTGCAGATGCTGGTACAAATCGAAGGTATTTATTCACAAAATGCTGGAGTAACTCAGCAGGTCAGGCAGCATCTCAGGAGAGAAGGAATGGGTGACGTTTCAGGTCGAGACCCTTCTTCAGACTGATGTCAGGTGGGCGGGACAAAGGAAGGATATAGGTGGAGACAGGAAGATAGAGGGAGAACTGGGAAGGGGGAGGGGAAGAGAGGGACAGAGGAACTATCTAAAGTTGGAGAAGTCAATGTTCACACCACTGGGCTGCAAGCTGCCCAAGCGAAATATGAGGTGCTGTTCCTCCTATTTCTGGTGGGCCTCACTATGGCACTGGAGGAGGCCCATGACAGAAAGGTTAGACTGGGAGTGGGAGGGGGAGTTGAAGTGCTCAGCCACCGGGAGATCAGATTGGTTAACGCGGACCGAGTGTCATTATGTATGGTATTAACTGATCCATTGACTTGATTGTCATTATGTATGGTATTATCTGATCCATTGACTTGATTGTCATTATGTATGGTATTAACTGATCCATTCGGCTGGCATGCAAAACAAAGCTTTTCACTGTACCTCAATGGTAATTGGAGTTTCACTGTACCTCAATTGGTACACGTGACAATAAATGGATCTCTGAAACTTTGATACATGTGACTGTAATAAACATAGACCTAAAAACAAGGAACTGCAGATGCTGGTTTACCAATAAAGACACAAAGTGCTGGAGCAACTCAGCGGGTCAGGTGGCATCTCTGGAGAATATGGATAGGTGACGTTTCAGGTCGGTGTGAGGGAGGGTCCCGACCTGAAATGTCACCCATCCATGTTCTGCAGAGATGCTGCTGCCTGACCCGCTGAGTTACTCCAGCACTTTGTGTCTTTATTTCTAAGTCTGAACCTGTTTGTCTGAATATTTAAGAGATCAGATGGGAAAAAACAGGCACTTAATTAAATCACTGAAGCATGGAATAAATGCGGGCTCTCTGAAAACAGATCAAAAGGAACGCTGATCAAGGAAATGTAGAACGGTTGATTGTCAGCTGGGGGGGAAGGTGACAACGAGGCACACAATCAGTGACATTTAATCAGGAGGACAGTGGAACTAGTCGGAGAACTAGGGTGGGGGAGGGACGGAGAGAGAGGGAAAGCAAGGGTTACTTGAAGTTAGAGAAATCAATATTCATACGGCTGGGTTGTTAGAAGAAGGGAAGAGTATGGTGCAAAAAAAAGGTCATCATTTGCACAGTAGCTTTAAACATACTTACAATGGAATCAGGGGACTGCATTTAGGGGCGGCACGGTGGCGCAGCGGTAGAGTTGCTGCCTCACGGCGCCAGGGACCCGGGTTCCATCCCGACTACGGGTGCTGTCTGTACAGTTTGTACGTTCTCCCGGTTTCATCCCACACTCCAAAGATGTGCAGGTTTGCAGGTTAATTGGCGTCGGTAAAATTATAAATTGTTCCTAGTGTGTGTAGGATAGTGCTAGTGTGCGGGGATTGCTGGTCGGCACGGACTCGGTGGGCCGAAGGGCCTGTTTCCGCGCTGCATCTCTAAACTAAAAATACCAAACCCAGGAGTTCTCACTTCTATACCGACGTCCAATAATATTTTATCAGCGGGCTTCACTGCACTCCCAATGGGCACAATCATTGGCCTCCCACCTCATTAGAAGTCACAGGTGCTGTGGGCATGGTGTACATGTCCAATCACAGTTTATGGAGTCAGCATTTACAACAGTCTTTCCTGGAAAACCCCTCTGAGTGTGACTGCAGCGGGTGGATTTATGCAGTGCTGCATTGTTCCCTCAGGAAGCATTACGCTGATGGATGGTGTCAAGCACCTTCTCTCTGTCAAATGCTAAACTCACCTCCACACAGTTACATCTCCGTACCAGGGCGGCACACAGTGCACAGCGGGTAAAGCCGCTACCTCACCACGCCAGAGACCCGGGTTACATCCTGACTAAAAGGCTGGTGACGGTGTGCAGAGTTTGCACGTTCTCCCTGTGACCACGTGGGTTTTCTCCGGGCGCTCTGGTTTCCTCCCACATCCAAAAGACGTGCGAGTTTATAGGTTAATCGGCCCTCTGTAACCAGTGTGACTTATCCTTGCTCAGTGACGTATGGGTGGAGCTGCTGCCTCACAGCACCAGAGACCCGGGTTCGATCCTGACTACGGGTGCTGTCTGTATGGAGTTTGCACGTTCTCTCTGTGGCGGCGTTGGATTTCGCCGGATGCTCCGGTTTCCGCCCACACGCCAAAACGTACAGGTTTGTAGGGTAATTGGCTTGGTGTACATGTAAAAATTGTCCCTGGTGTGTGTAATGCAGTGTTAATGCACGGGGATCGCTGGTCGGTACGGATTCGGTGGGCCGAAGGGCATGTTTCCGTGCTGCATCTCTAAACTGGACTAAAATTAAACCCGTTCATTGCTCAAGGTGAAAGCATTCTTGAACAGTGCTGGTGTCTTGAGAATCAAATGCAACCTTAATGGAATCTCTGGCATTACCCCCCTCCCCAGCCGTCTTTCATCCGAGGAAAGTTGCTGATTTTGTGTGTGTCCTGTGAACGTACGCAAGGTAACCTTGATCATCGCTGAACGCTGTTACTGCCTTCCCCTTAAGACCTCGTGCTTTGTTGCAGTGACCACAATTGTGCAGTAATTAGACGCGTGGCTCGGCCTGCTAGTCCTTCCAGGAATGATTGCACCTGAGCCCTGATGCAGTTGAGATATTGAAGGCACGTATGGATTTTACACTTTAGAGATACATCGCGGAAACAGGCCCCTTCGGCCCACCGAGTCCGCGCCGACCAGCGATCCCCGCACACCAGCACTCTCCAACGCACTTGGGAATATTTACAATTTTTTAACCAAAGCCAATTAACCTACAAACCTGCACGTCTTTGGAATGTGGGAGGAAACCGGAGCACCCGGAGGAAACCCAGGTGGTCACAGGGAGAACATGCAAACTCCGCACAGACAGCACCCGCAGTCAGGATTGAAGCCGCTCTCCGGCGCTGTAAGGCAGCGTCTCTACTGCCGCGCTACAGTGCCACCCGTGTGCGGTGAGAAATGCAGGAACGGGTGACAGGGCCACGCGCAGAACCGGTTGCTGCAAGCCAAACGAAAGGCAGTGCTTCTATCATTCTCCCCTGTAGCTTAACGTGAAATGACTGCTGAAGTAGTGGCTCAGACTGAACCTCCACCAGGGTCTCTCTCACGAGAGATTTGTCATTGCTATCAGCTTTATTGGTTTGAAACACCACTGAACTCCAACATGATCACTGTTATGAGATGCATCGCCCTCAATGCTGAGGCCGCAAGGCTGACCAACCATCATTTCACCGTCCTAACGTCACACGGCATGGAAACAGGCCCTTCGGCCCTACTTTCCTATGCCAACCAAGATGATTTCAATCCCCTGTTCCAATATCTAAAGGGGCTGCTCCTTGCTTTTTGGCTGCACTTTTCACCCACCACCCTCATCTTTGGACACCCTGTGCGTAGGGGAGAGGGTAGGGCCAAAGATGTCCTTGTTGGGTTGCTCCTGAGCTTGGCCACGCTGGCCATCCGCGACTCACGGCGCCAGGCGGAAGAGGGCTCTGCCCGAGCCGGCTGCCTACCCCTTTTCCGGGGTTACATCCGCTCCCGGGTGGGGTTGGAGAGGGACTGCGCGCTGTCCACGGGCACCCTGGAGGGTTTCCGGGACCGCTGGGAACCGCGGGGGATTGGATGTATCCTGGATGGGGATTGTAATATAATTGTATCATAGTTTCAATTGATATATTTGTTTGTATAGTATTCTGGTGGTGGGTTCTGTTTTGGTTTTATTGTATTGTATATATTATTTTAATATTTGAATAAATATATATATTTTTATTTTTTTATTTTTAAAAAGATGATTTCAGCTGAACTTGCCGATGCCTTCACTAGTCCCACCTGCCTGCGTTTGGCCCATATCTCTCTGAACCTTTCCTATCCACGTGCCTGTCCAAATGTCTTTTGAATGTTGGTTTTAGTTTGGAGATACAGCGCGGAAACAGGCCCTTTCAGCCCACCAGGTCCACGCCGACCAGCGATCCCCGCACACTAACACTATCATACACCCACTAGGGACAATTTTTATATTTACCAAGCCAATTAACCTACAAACTTGTTTGTCTTTGGAGTGTGGGAGGAAACCGAAGATCTCGGAGAAAACCCACGCAGGTCACGGGGAGAACGTACAGACTCCGTACAGACAGCACCCGTAGTCGGGATTGAACCCGGGTCTCCGGCGCTACTTTCGCTGTAAGGCAGCAACTCTACCGCTGCGCCACCGTGGTATGGTATGTGTCTCAACCACCTCTGCTGGCAGCTCGTTCCATATACGCAACACCTATGTGAAAAAGGTGCCTCTCAGGTTCCCCTTTCACTTTAAATCTATGTCCTCTGGTTCTTGATTCCCCTACTCTGTGTAAAAGACTCTGTACCTCTACATTAACTATTCCCCTCATGATCTTATATATCTCTACAGAATCATCCCTTGTCCTCCTACTCTCCACAGAATAAAGCCCTGGCCTGCCCAACCTCTTCCTGTACCTCAAGTCCCGACAACACTCTTGTAAATCTGCTTTGCATTCTTTCCAGCTTAACAACATCCTTCCTGCAGCTGGGTGACCAAGACTGAACACAATACTCCAAATGTGTCCTCAGCAATGTCCAGTACAGCTTTAACGTACCATCCCAACTACCAGGAAAGAACAATGCAGATGCTGGTTTAAATCGAAGGTAGACACAAAATGCTGGAGTAACTCAGCGGGTCAGGCAGCATCTCAGGAGTTGAAGGTAGACACAAAATGCTGGAGTAACTCAGTCTGAAGAAGGGTCTCGACCCGAAACATCACCGATTCCTTCTCTCCAGAGATGCTGCCTGACCCGCTGAGTTACTCCAGCATTTTGTACCCACCTTTGATCCCAACTTCTATCCCAACACACAACCCTGACAGATCAAGGCCAACACGTCAAAAGACTTATCAACCCTATCTAGCTGTGACACCACTTTCACTGAAATATGTACCTGCACTCCTAGACCGTTCTGCTCTACGATACTCCCCCAGAGCCTGCCATTCACTGTGAAGGTCCTGCCCAGGTTTGGAACTCCTCGCACTGATCTGCATTAAAGTCCACTAATCTCTGTTCCTCCATCCACTTGCCCAACTGATCAATATCATGCTGTAATTAATGGTCACCATCTCATAAGTCATAAGGTCGTACGTAATAGGAGCAGAATTAGGCCATTCAGCCCATCAAGACTACTCCACCATTCAATCATGGCTGATCTATCTCTCCCTCTTAACCCCATTCTCCTGCCTTCTCCCCATAACCCCTGACACCTGTACTAATCAGGAGTCCATCTATCTCTGCCTTAGAAATATCCATTGACTTGGCATCCATACATTCACCACTCTCCGACTAAAGAAATTCCTCCTCATCTCCTTCCTAAAGGAACGTCCTTCAATTCTGAGGCTGTGGCCTCTGGTCCTGGACTCTCCCACTAGTGGAAACATCCTCTCCACATCCACTCTATCCAAGCCTTTCACTATTCGGTAAGTTTCTATGAGATAGCCTCTCACCCTCCTAAACTCCAGCGAGTACAGGCCCAGTGCCGACAAACGCTCATCATATGTTAACCCATTCATTCTCGTGTAGTCATAGTGTGGAATTGGACCTTCAACCTCTGCTTATTTTAGAGATACAGCACGGAAACAGGCCCTTCGGCCCACCGGGTCCGTGCCGACCAGCGATCCCTGCACACTAACACTATCCGACACACACGAGGGACAATTTTTACATTTACCAAGCCAATTAACCTACAAACGTCTTTGGAGTGTGGGAGGAAACCGAGGAACTCGGAGCAAACCCACGCAGGTCACGGGGAGAACGCACAAACTCCGTACAGACAGCACCCGTAGTCGGGATCGAACCCGGGTCTCCGGCGCTGCAAGCGCTGTAAGGCAGCAACTCTACCGCTGCGCCACCGTCCTTGTTTGGGAGAAAGTGGGCATTGAGTGCATCGGGTGCCAGGTTTCCTGTCCCAAGGGTCATGAAACATCTCAAGTAACTGGACATGGCCGTAACGATGCCTTCAGCAATGGCGTGCAACTGGCAATACCACCAGCGTGGCATCCAGTGCAATGAGAATCGCACCAGCTAAATGCCGGAGAAAACATTCCCCACTGGCTTTGGGACACTCAGTGGGTTCTGACCAGACAAATCTCCTGATATCCCCCAAAGGCATCAAACCAGCCCACTCTGCTCTGAGGTTGAGTTATTCCGTTTATATCAAAGATAGACACCTAGTGGTAACTTTAGTTTAATTTAGAGATACAGCATGGAAACAGGCCCTTCGGCCCACCAAGTCCGTACCGACTGACCAGCGATCCCCGCACATTAGCATTATCCTACACACTAGGGTGTATTAAATTTATAATTTTTTACCGAAGCCAATCAACCTACAAACCTGCACGTCTTTAGAGTGTGGGCGGAAACCCGGAGCATCCGGAGAAAACCCATACGGTCACAGGGAGAACGTACAAACTCCGTACAGACAGCACCCGCAGTCAGAATCACAGCCAGGTCTCTGGCGCTGCGAGGCAGCAACTCTACCGCTGCGCCACCGTGCCTCCCACTGTGCAGGTGTAACTCAGCGGGTCAGGCAGCATCTCTGGAGAACATGGATAGGCGACATTTCACAGAGTGCTGGAGTAGCTCAGCGGGTCAGGCAGCATCTGTGGAGAACATGGATAGGTGACGTTTCACAGAGTGCTGGAGTAACTCAGCGGGTCAGGCAGCATCTCTGGAAAACATGGATAGGTGACGTTTCACAGAGTGCTGGAGTAACTCAGCGGCTAAGGCAGCATCTCTGGAAAACATGGATAGGTGACGCTTGGGGTAGAAAGTTGAGGGGAGGGAACTGGAGGTAAGAAAAGGCCAGAACAAAGCAGGGCCGGCAACAGATGACCAAGGAGCAACACAATGGCCCATTGTTGGCTGGGTAGGAGGTGATACCGAGAGGGAAACAAGGTCATAAGGACAAAAGGAATAGGAGTAGAAAGGCCATTCGGCCCATCAAGTCTGCTCCGCCGTTCAATCATGGCTGATCTATCTCTCCCTCCTAACCCCATTCTCCTGCCTTCTCCCTATAACCTCTGACACCCGCACTAATCAAGAATCTATCTATCTCAAGGATGTGAACAGTGGAACTAGTAGGACATAGGAACATAGAAAATAGATGCAGGAGGAGGCCATTTGGCCCTTCGAGCCAGCACCGCCATTCGTTGTGATCATGGCTGATCATCCACAATCAGTAACCTGTGCCTGCCTTCTCCCCAAATCTCTTGATTCCACTAGCCCCTAGAGCTCTATCTAAGTCTCTTTTTAAATCCATCCAGTGAATCGGCCTCCACTGCCCTCTGTGGCAGAGAATTCCACAAATTCACAATCCTCTGGGTGAAAAAGTTTCTTCTCACCTCAATTTTTCCTGCATCTAGCTTGTCCAGTCCTTTTATAATTCTATACGTAGCATTGTCGCGCATCAGTGCCAGAGACAAAGTCCAATGTCCGCAATGGGGTAGAGGACATTTTCCCTGTGACTAGGGTGGGTTACTCCAGCACATTGTGTCTAGCCTTGGAGATGTCCTGTTCCACCAGTCGCAGTGTGGAGATTGGACCACCAACATCCATTGGTTTGGGAAGAAATGGGCTCTGAGTGAGTTGGGTGTGCTGTGCGTGGTTTTGTGCCTAATGCCACATCAATGCGTACCACAGCGGGAAGCACTATTGGCCCAAAGTTGTGATTTGAAGCAATTTAATCTGCAAAAGAATGCAAACTTTTGGTAACAGTGTGGTCGGACATGGCGACACTGAAAGAAACGATTCCTAGACGTCGTGAAGAGGTGGGGGACATCCAGGGGGCTGAGAACGGTGTCACTAGATGCACAGAGGCTCTTGCCCAGAGTACATGAATCGAGGACCAGAGGACATAGTTTTAAGGTGACAGGGAAAAGATGTAATAGGAATCCGAGCGGTAACTCTTCCACACAGAGGGTGGTGGGTGTATGGAACAAACTGCCAGAGGAGGTAGTTGAGGCAAGGACTATCCCAATGTCTAAGAAACAGTTAGACAGGTACATGGATAGGACAGGTTTGGAGGGATATGGACCAAATGCAGGCAGGTGCGACTGGGACTGTTGTAGCCGGGACATGTTGGTAAGTTGGGCTGAAGGGCCTGTTTCCACACTGTATCACTCTATGACTCTACAACTGAAATGAAGGGTGACCACAACTGAAGACAATTCTCTCCTTTGCGAGTAATCTAAATAGCTGACCTGGCAATGGTTATCTTGCTGTAAGTCCAGTTTACATCTCAGCTGGTGAATTGTGGCCTGAAGTTCTTGGTTCAGCCTGTGTTCCTTCTCATACCTGCACAAGACCAAAGACGCGTTTTAGAACCATGCCGAGATTCCAGCCTGTGGCAAAGTCTGGCACAGATGAACCATATGCACCAAGGATCCCTCCCCTGGTGCTCACTGGTCATCCCACAATCACGTCAGGGCGAAGGCCGCGGACGCCAACAGGATCAACAAACTCACCAGGAAGGCTGGCTCCGTCCTGGGGGTGGAGTTGGATTCATGGGAGGTGGTCTTGGAGGGGAGGATGCTCCTCAAACTGTGGAGCATCGTGGATAATACAGCTCACCCCCTCCATGACACACTGGTCAACCTGAGGAGCACCTTCAGCAACAGACTGGTCCCACCAAGATGCAGCACAGAACGCCACAGGAGATCCTTCTTAGATTTAGATTTAGATTTAGAGATACAGCGCAGAAACAGGCCCTTTGGCCAATTAACCTACATACTTGTACGTCTTTGGAGTGTGGGAGAAAACTGAAGATCTCGGAGAAAACCCACGTAGGTCACGGGGAGAACGTACAAACTCCGTACAGACGGCGCCCGTAGTCAGGATCGAACCTGAGTCTCCGGCGCTGCATTCGCTGTAAGGCAGCAACTCTACCGTTGCGCCACCGTGCCGCCCACTATTCCCGCTGTGATACGCATTGAGGCTATCAAACTGTGCAACTCCTCCCCCTTCTGTCGTGGGATAGACTGACTCCCCTCCCCCACCCCCCCCCCCCCACATCCCCAATCCTTTCCACTTGTCACTCTAATTTCATGTTTCATGCATTTTGTGTTTTATGACTGTTGGCAGACCAATTTCCCTCCTGGGATAAATAAGGTTTTCTCGTATCATATCGTAAACCACTAAAACAGAACAACGTCACTTGTCTCACTTGTGTTGGCATTGGTTTAGATTCATAAGACCATAAGACACAGTCGCAGAACTAGGCCATTTGTTTTTGGATATTGGTGTCAGCAGATGGGCCAGTGAGTTCCCTACATGGATACCAGACCTATCGTTACCATGGACCACAGTTATCGTGGCCATCAGATACATTAATAGAGAAACATGGGATATAGGTACAGGAATAGGCCATTCGGCCCTTCAAGCCAGCACTGTCATTCAAGATGATCATGGCTGATCATCCAAAATCAGTACCCCGTTCCTGCTTTTTCCCCATATCCCTTGAGTCCGTTAGCCCGAAGAGCTATATCTAACACCCAGTGAATTGGCCTCCACTGCCTTCTGTGGCAGAGAACTCCACAGATTCACAACTCCCTAAGGTGAAAAAGTTTTTTCCTCATCTCAGTCTTGAATGGCCTTCCCTTATTCTTAAACTGTGACCCCTGGTTCTGGACTCCCCCAACATGGGGAACATTTTTCCTGCATTTAGCCTGTCCAATCCCTTAAGAATTTTACACGTTTCTATAAGATCCCCTCTCAGACTTCTAAATCTAAATGTATCTCAGTTTTCTGGGACTTAACCTGTTGCAGTGGAAAGTAGACACAAGAGTCCTATCATTCCAAGAGTCCAAAAGCCATTCAGACCACTGCCGCATCTCAGGTGGTCCAGAAACACAGATGGGATCATTCTCAAATCTGCCGTGTGCTCCTTTCAAACGCAGTTTCCTGAATTGGTTCATCTTTGGACGGATTTGGTAGAATTATAAAAGGACTGGACAAGCTAGATGCAGGAAAAATGATCCCAATGTTGGGGGAGTCCAGAACCAGGGGCCACAGTCTTAGAATAAAGAGGAGGCCATTTAAAAAACTGAGATGAGGAAAAACATTCTTACCCAGAGAGTTGTGAATTTGTGGAATTCACTGCCACAGAAGGCAGTGGAGGCCAATTCACTGGATGGATTTAAGAGAGAGTTAGATAGAGCTCTAGGGGGTAGTGGAATCAAGGGGTATGGGGAGAAGGCAGGCACGGGTTACTGATTGTGGATGATCAGCCATGATCACAATGAAAGGGAATAACTTTTAGTGCAAGGCAAAGTCGAGTAAAGTCCGATCAAAGAAAGTATGAGGGTCTCCAAAGAGGTAGATAGTAGTTCAGAACCACTCTGTAGTTGGTGATGGGATGGTTCAGTTATCTGATAAATGTCCATAAGTTCATAAGTTCTAGGAGCAGAATTAGGCCATTTGGCCCATCAAGTCTACAATCATGGCTGATCTATCTCTCCCTCTCAACCCCATTCTCCTGCCTTCTCCCTATAACCCCTGACACCTGCACTAATCAAGAATCTCGCAATCTCCACATTAAAAGTTTCCATTGACGGCCTCCACAGCCTCCCTACAGATTCACCACCCTCTGACCAAAGAAATTCCTCCTCATCTCCTTTCTGAAGGTACGTCCTTTTATTCTGAGGCTGTGCCCTCTGGCCCTGGACTCTCCCACTAGTGGAAACATCCTCTCCACATCCACTCTATCCCTGCCTTTCACTATTCGGCACATTTCAATGAGGTCCCCCCCCCCCCCCCACATCCTTCTCAACTCCAGCGAGTACAGGCTGTCAAATGCTCATCATGCATTAACCCACTCAACCCTGGGATCATGTGTAAGAAGGAACTGCAGATGCTGGTTTAAACCGAAGATAGGATTAAAAAGCTGGAGCGACTCAGCGGGTCAGAGAGCATCGCTGGAGAGAAGGAATAGGTTCCAAATACTCCAAATGCAGCCTAGCCAAAGTTCAGCAGAGCTGAAGCAGGACTGCGACATCCTATGATATCACCTCTGCTGCATCCAAATGCACTCAGACATCCCTAGACAATGTGTGTGAGGGAATTAATTGGCTGACGACCAACTTCAGTAAGAAGACCGCAGGAAAAAGGGGAAGGTGGATTATTTTGTTACATGACTCCTGCCCAAAAAATGTTTCAGCCTGACATTCAGCAGCCTCGACACTTGTATTTCTTTTAGAGATACAGCGCGGAAACAGGCCCCTTCAGCCCACCGGTTCCGCGCCGACCAGCGATCCCCGCACACCAACACAATCCTACACCCACTAGGGACAATTTTTACATTTATTCCAAGCCAATTAACCTACAAACC
Organism: Rhinoraja longicauda; assembly: GCF_053455715.1. Classification (NCBI taxonomy): domain Eukaryota; kingdom Metazoa; phylum Chordata; class Chondrichthyes; order Rajiformes; family Arhynchobatidae; genus Rhinoraja; species Rhinoraja longicauda. The sequence goes on from NC_135975.1 coordinate 32,931,981, forward strand.
CGTACATCTTTGGAGTGTGGGAGGAAACCGAAGATCTCGGAGAAAACCCAAGCAGGTCACGGGGAGAACGTACAAACTCCGTACAGACAGCACCCGTACTCGGGATGGAACCCGGGTCTCCGGCGCTGTATTCGCTGTAAGGCAGCAACTCTACCACTGCGCCACCGTGCCGCCCTTTTATGCTGACCTTCACCAATGTTGAGGATAAGGGTAGTGATGGAGTCATCATTACCTGTTAAATCATTGCTCATTTGAGTGGGAACAGTATCGGTCATCATTCCCAATCTTTCCTCTGTGTCTGTCAGAAGGCTGTGTTTCGAGATTCCACTTCAGAGGACATTCCTACACACAGTGTAGATGCATTCTCTTGTAGATGAGGGTATGGTCTGTACTCTTGGCTACTTAGAAATGATGGAGAGTGTGGCACAGTGGTGGAGCTGCTGCTGCCTTACAGCGCCAGAGACCCGGGTTCGATCCTGACCGCAGGTGCTGTCTTAATGGACTTTGTGCGTTCTCCCCGTGACCACCTGGATTTTCTCCAGTTTTCTCCCCATTCCAAAGATGTACAGGTTGGTATGTGAATTGTCTTTGAATAAAAATAGTGAATTGTCCCTAGTGTGTAGGATAGTGCGAGTTTACGAGGCGATCGCTGGTGGGTGCGGATTCGGTGGGCCGAAGGGCCTGTTTCTTGCGCTGTAACCCCAAACTAAACTAAACTAAACCTCTCCCTGGAGATCAGGCTGTTAATTATTCCTGGGTAGACATCATAAGCAAAAACTGCGACACAAGGAACTGCAGATGCTGGAATCTTGAGGAAAATACAAAATGCTGGAGTAACACAACAGGTCAGGCAGCATCTGTGGAGGTAATGGACAGGTGACGTTTCGGATCAGGACCCATCGGACGACCTGTATCAGGACGGGTAATCCATCTTTGTCTGTTTAGTTTAGTTTAGATTAGATTAGTGACACAGCGCGGAAACAGGCCCTGCGGTCCACCAGGTCCGTGCCGACCAGCAATTCCCGTACACTAGCAATATCCTACACGCTAGGCACAATTTACAATCTTTACCGAAGCCAATTAACCTGCAAATCTGTACTTCTTTGGAGTGTGGGAGGAAACCAGGGCACCCGGGGAAAACCCACGCGGTCATGTTCCCCAAAGACTGACAGGTTTGTAGATTAAATAAATGGCTTCTGTAAAAATTGTAAATGATCCCTAGTGTGTGTAGGATACTGTTTGTGCTAGATCGAGCTCTTCAGGATAGCGGAATCAGGGGGTATGGGGAGAAGGCAGGAACGGGGTACTGATTGAGAATGATCAGCCATGATCACATTGAATGGCTGTGCTGGCTCGAAGGGCCGAATGGCCTCCTCCTGCACCTATTGTCTATTGTCTATTGTCTATTGTGTGTGGGGATCTCTGGTCGGTATGGACCCGGTGGGCCGAATGGCCTATTTCCACACTGTATCTCTAAATGAAACTAAACTAAACTATTGTCTTGGATTGGATTTGGATTTGGATTGTCTCTTGTTAGAAGGCGATGGAGCCAGTGTTGGGAGATGGGGTCAACCCGGAAGGGTGCCCGCCAGCCAGCCAGCATGGGCAGGTTGGGCCAAACGGCCTGTTTACATGCAGTCTATGGCTCTCCGACCACTAGCTATCAAACTATCCCCTGCGCGCACCCACACTGGGAAGAGACAGGAGTACCACGGTGAATGAGACGAGCGTGGAGCGAGGAGAGGATAGATAAGAGAAGATACTCTCCTGGATGGACTCCAACCAGTCTGGTTCCCAGCCCCACACTCTGCGCTATTTAATCTGCACTGCAAAAATAGGTGTTCAACCCACTGCCTCGGCAAGGCCAGCAACATAATCGAGGACAAGTCCCACCCCGGTCACTCCCTCTTCTCCCCTCTCCCATCAGGCAGAAGGTATAGAAATGTGAAAACGCACACCTCCAGATTCAGGGACAGTTTCTTCCCAGCTGTTATCAGGCAACTGAACCATCCTCCCAACAACTGAGAGTCGGGGAGAGATGTAAACTAGAGATATGGAAGGGTACGAGGAGACTATAGGGTGTGTGAAGAGTACAGATCAAAGCAGACGTTAATCAAATAAATGTAGAACGGTTCATTGTTGGCTGAGGGGAAGGTGACAACGAGGCAGTAAAATTATTCAGGAGGACAGTGAAACTAGTCGGAGAACAAGGGTGGTGGTGGGTCAATAGACAATAGACAATAGGTGCAGGAGGAGGCCATTCAGCCCTTCGAGCCAGCACCGCCATTCACCATGATGAATGGCAACCATCCACAATCAGTACCCCATTCCTGCCTTCTCCCCATATCCCTTGACTCCGCTATCATTAAGAGCTCTATCTAATTCTCTCTTGAAAGCATCCCTGGAATTGGCCTCCACTGCCGTCTCAGGCAAAGAATTCCACAGCTTCACAACTCTCTGAGTGAAAAAGCTTTTCGTCATCTCTGTTCTAAATGGCCTACCCCTTATTCTTAAACTGTGGCCCCTGGTTCGGAACTTCCCCAACATCGGGAACATGTTTCTTGCCTCTAGCGTGTCCAATCCCTTAATAATCTTATATGTTTCAATAAGATCCCCTCTCATCCTTCTAAATTCCAGAGTATGCAAGCCCAATCGCTCCAGTCTTTCAACGTACGACAATCCCGCCATTCCGGGAATTAACCTGGTGAACCTACGCTGCACGCCCTCAATAGCAAGAATGTCTTTCCTCAAATTTGGAGACCAAAACTGCACACAGTACTCCAGGTGTGGTCTCACTAGGGCCCGGTACAACTGCAGAAGGACCTCTTTGCTCCTATGCTCAACTCCTCTTGTTATGAAGGTCAACGGCCGACTTGGGGCTACTGACTATCCCGCGGTCTAGGCTTAAGCTCAGGGGTGACCGCACTTTTGCAGTTGCAGCTCCTAGACTGTGGAACAGCATCCCACTCCCCATCAGAACTGCCCCCTCCATCGACTCCTTTAAGTCCAGGCTCAAAACCTACTTCCATTCCCTAGCGTTTGAGGCCCTCTGAGGGGGCGCTGTGAACTGTTTATGTATGTGTTGTCAGGATTGTGTGCTATTGTATGTTCTTTTTTAGTACCTGCACTGATGTACAGCACTTTGGTCAATGTGGGTTGTGTTTAAATGTGGTATACAAATAAAATAGACTTGACTTGACTTGACATGCCATTGGCTTTCTTCACTGCCTGCTGTACCTGGATGCTTCCTTTCGGTGACTGATGAACTAGGACACCCAGATCTCGTTGTACGTCACCTTTCCCTAACTTGACACCATTCTCCCTTCCTGTTCGTACGGGAAGAGAGGGAAAGCGAGGGATCCAGGGAAATATTAACTCACTTCTTCTGGACTTCTTCGAGGCAAGCGTTGAGCTGCTGGAGCTCGCAGCGAAGTTGCTCCAGTTCCATAGCAGGTTTACCGGCACTGATCTTCAGCTCCCGCAGCTCTGCTTCCTTCTGGCACAGCAGCAGCTCCAGGTTCTTCTTCTCCTCCTCCTTCTGTAGGATTCCCGTGTTGAGGGCCAGTATGCTGTGACAACAAGCAAAGCACGTCAATCCACAGGACATCCAACAGCACAGCACAGCGCAGCGCAGAAACAGGCCCTTCGGCCCACAATGTCTAGCCCAAACATAGAAACATAGAAAATAGGCCCTTCGGCCCTTCGAGCCAGCACCGCCATTCATTGTGACCATGGCTGATCATCCACAATCAATAACCCGTGCCTGCCTTCTTCCCATGCCCCTTGATTCCACTAGTCCCTAGAGCTCTATCCAACTCTCTTTTAAATTCATCCAGTGATTTGGCCTCCACTGCCCTCTGTGGCAGAGAATTCCACAAATTCACAACTCTCTGGGTGAAAAAGTTTTTTCTTACCTCAGTTTTAAATGGCCTCCCCTTTATGCTTAGATTGTGGCCCCTGGTTCTGGACTCCCCCAACATTGGGAACATTTTTCCTGCATCTAGCTTGTCCGGTCCTTTTATAATTTAATACATTTCTATAAGATCCCCTCTCATGCTTCTAAACTCCAGTGAATACAAGCCCAGTCTTTCCAATCTTTGCTCATATGACAGTCCCGCCACCCCAGGGATTAACCTCGTGAACCTACGCTGCACTGTCTCAATAGCAAGGATGTCCTTCCTCAAATTAGGAGACGTAAACTGCACACAATACTCCAGGTGTGGTCTCACCAGGGCCCTGTACAACTACAGAAGGATCTCTTTACTCCTATACTCAAATCCTCTCGTTATGAAGGCCAACATGCCATTAGCTTTCTTCACTGCCTGCTGTACCTGCATGTTTACTTTCAGTGGCTGGTGTACAAGGACACACAGGTCTCGTTGCACTTCCCTTTTACTTATGATACCAAGTTACACTAATCTCCTCTGGCTGCACGTGACTCATTTTCCTCCATTCCCCGTCTTTAGTTCAGTTTAGTGTAGGAAGGAACTGCAGATGCTGGTTTACACCAAAGCTCTTTACTGTACCTCTGCACACATGACCATATTAAACCTAAACCTAAACTCCGATAGAACATAGAACATAAAGCACAACATTCTGGAGTAACTCAGGCAGCATCTTTGGAGAAAAGGAATGGATGATATTTCGGGTCGAGACCCTTCTTCAGACTTCAGTTTGGTTTAGTTTAGAGATACAGCACGGAAACAGGCTCTTTGGCCCACAGAGTCCGCGCTGACCAGCGATCCCTGCACACTATCCTACACACACTGGGGGCAATGAACTATTTTACCAAGTCAATTAACCTACAAACCTGAACTTCTTTGGAGTGTGGGATGAAACCGGAGCACCCAGTTAAAGCCATGCAGGTCACGGGGAGAAGGCACAAAACGGGTACAGACAGCACCCGTAGTCAGGGTCATACCCGGGTCTCTGGCGCTGCAAGGCATGAACTCAACTGCTGCACCACCACTCTTTGTAGCGCAGGAGGCTGAAGGGCGATCTCATAGAGGTGCATAAAATCAGGAGGGGAAGGTGTAGGGTGAATGCACAGAGTCTGGTAGCCAGGGGAGGGGAAACATGTTTACGGTGAGAGGTGTCAAATTTAATGCAACCTTCAAGGGGAACTTTTTTCACTCAGAGGGTGGTGGGAATATGGAACGAGCTGCCAGAGGAGATGGTTGAAGCAAGTACTAACACAGCATTTAAAAGACACCTGCAGAGTTACAGTACATGGCTAGGGGAGGTTTGGAGGGATATGGGCCAAACCCAAGTAAATAGGATCGCTTAGATGGGGCATGTTGGTTGGCATGGACAAGATGGGCCAAATGTTCTGTATCCATGCTGTGTGACTCAACGAGTCGATGACTCTGATCAATCTCGGTGAATTGCTTCTCCCCTTTTTTGAATGCGAACACATACTTTTTATCGTGTGCTGACCAGAAATGCACACAATATCCTAAGTGTGTTCCAACCAATGTTCTACACAGCTGCAACACGATGTCCCAACTTCTATACTCCTGCCTACAAAGGCAAGCACACTAAAAGCCTTCTCCACTTCCCTATCTTCCTGTGCCACCATTTTCAGGGAACAATGAACCTGCACTGCAAGGACCCTCTGTTCATCAATGCTTTTACTTTTCTAACGTTCCCATCAACTCTTCCCCCTGACCACTCACCTTCATGCTAATGGCAATTTTACATAGTCCAATTAACATAGATAACATAAAAACATAGATAAGTGCAGGAGGAGGCAATTTGGCCCTTCGAGCCAAAAAATTGTGATCATGAATGATCAAGGGTCTCGACCCGAAACGTCACCCATTCCTTCTCTCCTGAGATGCTGCCTGACCTGCTGAGTTACTCCAGCATTTTGTGAATAAATACCTTCGATTTGTACCTGCATCTGCAGTTATTTTCTTACATCCACAATCAGTAACCTGTGCCTGCCTTCTCCCCATATCCCTTGATTCCGATAACTCTCTTTTAAATTCATCCAGTGAATCAGCCTCCACTGCCCTCTGTGGCAGAGAATTCCACAAATTCACAACTCTCTGGGTGAAAAAGTTTTTTCCCCCCTCAGTTTTAAATGGCCTCCCCTTTATTCTTAGACTGTGGCCCCTGGTTCTCGACTCCCCCAACATTGGGAACATTTTCCCTGCATCTAGCTTGTCCAGTCCTTTTATAATTTTATAATTTTTTTAACTACCCACGCAGGCCTCTCGGGGATGTGGAAGAAAACGGGAGCATTGTGAAAAAACCCAGTCACAAGGAGAACGTGCAAACTCCACACAGACAGCATTGGAGCTGAGGATGCAACCCAGGTCTCTTGAGCAGTGAGGCAGCGGCTCTACCAGCTGCACCATTGCCCAGCACCAGATTAGAACGCGCATAGACGACTATAAACCTTGTCTGCCTCACTCTCTAGCCAATTCTGAGGTGTCGGGCAATGATGGCCAACAATGGCTCATAGAAACATAGAAACATAGAAAATAGGTGCAGGAGTAGGCCATTCGGCCCTTCGAGCCTGCACCGCCATTCAATATGATCATGGCTGATCATCCAACTCAGTATTCTGTACCTGCCTTCTCTCCATACCCCCTGATCCCTTTAGCCACAAAGGCCACATCTAACTCCCTCTTAAATATAGCCAATGAACTGGCCTCAACTACCTTCTGTGGCAGAGAATTCCACAGATTCACCACTCTCTGTGTGAAAAAAAACTTTCTCATCTCGGTCCTAAAAAACTGTGACCCCTTGTTCTGGACTTCCCCAACATCGGGAACAATCTTCCTGCATCTAGCCTGTCCAACCCCTTAAGAATTTTGTAAGTTTCTATAAGACCCCCCCTCAATCTTCTAAATTCCAGCGAGTACAAGCCGAGTCTATCCAGTCTTTCTTTATATGAAAGTCCTGCCATCCCAGGAATCAATCTGGTGAACCTTCTCTGTACTCCCTCTATGGCAAGAATGTCTTTCCTCAGATTAGGAGACCAAAACTGTACGCAATACTCCAGGTGTGGTCTCACCAATGCCCTGTACAACTGCAGCAGTACCTCCCTGCTCCTATACTCAAATCCCCTCGCTATGAATGTCAACATACCATTCGCTTTCTTCACTGCCTGCTGCACCTGCATGCCTACTTTCAATGACTGGTGTACCACGACACCCAGGTCTCGTTGCATCTCCCCTTTTCCTAATCGGCCACCAATAACCATTCGTTCACCCAAGGGATGCCTATTAACAAGTGAAAGTTCGGCCTAGCACGGTGGCGCAGCGGTAGAGTTGCTGCCTCACAACGCCGGAGACCCGGGTTCAATCCTGACTATGGGTGCTGTCTGTACGGAGTTTGTACCTTCTCCCCATGACCTGCGTTTGTTTTCTCCGGATGCTCCGGTTTCCTCTCACACTCCAAAAGACGTACAAGGTTTATAGGTGAATTGGTTTCGGTGAAATTGTAAAAATTGGCCCGAGTGTGTAGGATAGTGCTAAGTGTACAGGGGGGGGGTCGCTGGGCGGCGCGGACCCGGTGGGCCGAAGAGCCTGTTTCCGCACTGTATGTCTAAAGTCTAAAGTGAGTGGCAGATCAGATCCCTTTAGCTTGACACTGTATCTCAGCAAGACTTCAACATCAGAAGTACAGTTAATTAGTGAAGAGGAAATGCATTTATTTAAGCAGGAAGATGTTTTTGAAAAAGGCACTAAATTTAGTTGCAATGACCCAAATGTATCAAATTATTCTTGCCAAGAATAGCCCATCCTTATTAATTTCTGAGTATTTTATGAAAATATGGGCCCTAAAGGAATAGAAGCTTTCTGAAAATATTAATACTGTTGCAAACAGGTTTGATACATAAGCTACCAGTTTAGTTTTATCTTAAACTTAGGGTTTTGAATTTCACTGTTAAAGCCTGCTTTTAGCCTAAGGAAATGCATAGACAAAACTCCTATAATCAAACAATCGTAGGGTTTTGATAGTTTAGAGATACAGCATGGAAATAGGTCCTTCGGCCCATCGAGTCCATGCAAACCATCGGTCAATCATTCAGAAGATCGACACAAAATGCTGGAGTAACTCAGCGGGACAGGCAGCATCTCTGGAGAGAAGGAATGGGTGACTTTTCAGGTGGAGACCCTTCTTCAGACACAAAACTTTTCGGGTCGTGACCCTTCTTCTCGACCCGAAACGTCACCCATTCCTTCTCTCCAGAGATGCTGCCTGACCCGCTGAGTTACTCCAGCATTTTGTGTCTACTTTCGATTTAAACCAGCACAAAATGCTGGAGTAAACCAGCGGGACAGTCTGGATAGAAGGAATGGGAGACGTTTCAGGTCAGGACCCTTCTTCACACTAGTGCGATGATATCCCACTTTCTCATCCACTCCTGACACCTTAGGGGGAATTTTATTTCACCAATTAGTCTGAAAAACAACATCTCTTTGGATAAACACAAAATGCTGGAGTAACTCAGCGGGACAGGCAGCGTCTCTGGAGACAAGGAATGGGTGACCCTTCTTCAGACGATGTTGGCACAGGTCATTGAATGTTCTCCGTAAAACCCGAACATACTTTTATTTCGGATATAAGAAACTGGAGAAAAAACACAAAGTGCTGGAGTAACTCAGCGGGTTAGGAGCACCTATGGAGAACATGGACAGGTGACCTTTCGGATCGAGGTCTTTCTGGCGAGTGATAGGTGGATACAGGTGGGGGGGGTCAGACGAAGGGGCCTGACGCAAATCAGAAACTGGTCCATGTTCTCCAGAGATAATACCTCAGCCTCTGAATTATTCCAGGACTTGGTGTCTCTTTTTTGTAAACCAGCATCTGCAGTTCCTTGGGTCCCTTCACCTATCTCATAGTCTATTGTCGACCTCCCCTCTCTGGCCTTTACCCACCCATCTGCCAACCAAAAATGCCCCCCTCACCTATCACCTATCAAAGCTGCCAGACTTTGTCCTGCAGCTCACCTCTCTTCCAGTTTTCTTTCCCTCCCAACTACAATCAGTCTGAAGAAGAGTCCAGACCTGAAACATCACCTGTCCATGTTCTCCCTAGATGCTGCAAGTCTGAAACATCACCTGTCCATGTTCTCCCTTGATGCTGCAAGTTGGAGTACTGAGTAACTTCAGTACTTGGTGACACTTTTATTTTACCTTTTCTAGGATAACCTTTCCGGTGAATCTGGTGAGTTTCGAGGGAGTGGAAAACACACAAGTGCCGACCCTTGGGTTTAGGGTGAGTGGGGGAAGATTTAATAGGGACCTGAGGGGCAACTTTTCCACACAAAGGGCAGTGGGTGTATGGAACGAGCTTCCGGAGGAGGTAATTGAGGCAGGAACTATCGTAAAGTTTTCAGAAACATTTAGTCAGGATAGGATAGGATAGGGGACAGGTCTAGATGGGATATTGGTCAATCGCAGGCAGGTGGGACTAGTGTAGATGGGGCGCGTTGGTCGGTGTGGGCAAGTTGTTTTCACGCTGTGTGACTCCATCACTCGATAACCCAATTTTATTCTTCCCATGTTCCTTTCAACTCCACCCAGATTCTATCACTCGGTCAATTGTCGGTGGCCAGTTAACCCACCGATCCACAGCACCTGGACGTGACCCACAGGGAGAACATGCAAACTCCACTCAGACAGCACCCGAGATCAGAATTAAACTGGGGTCTCTGATACCGCGAGTTGGCATGTCCAGCAGTTGTGTCGTTGTGCCACCATGTGCCCTGGTCAGTGAGGGCAAGTTGGGCTGAAGGGGCCTGTTTCCACGCTGTGTGACTCCATCAGATGGAACTAGAATAGACGGGACATGTTGGTCGGTGTGGATAAGTTGGGCTGAAGGACCCGTTTCCACGATGTATGGCTCTATGACATAGAAAAATAGAAAATAGGTGCAGGAGGAGGCTATTTTGCCCTTTGAGCCAGCACTGCCATTCATTGTGATCATGGCTGATCATCCACAGACAGTAACCCGTGCCTGCCTTCTCCCCATATCCCTTGATGCCACTAGCCCCTAGAGCTTTATCTAACTCTCTTTTAAATTCATCCAGTGAATTGACCTCCACTGGCCTCTGTGGCAGAAAATTCCACAAATTCACAACTCTCTGGGTGAAAAAGTTATTTCTCTCCTCAGTTTTAAATGGCCTCCCCTTTATTCTGAGACTGTTGGCCCACCCCACGTGGAAAGAATAAAATGCTGACTTGGCCAAAAATGTTTGGCCCTGCCGGCGGATGATCCCCTTATCTGCAGACTAGAGTGCAGTCAAGTCAAGAAAAGCCATTGACCTTTCCCTGAAATCCGCGATGAGCTGCGAGTTTTTGAGGTTGTTGATTTCGATCTGCATTCTTTCCTTGCAGTTCTGGTCCAGCTGATCATGCAGACCCTGTATCTCCTTATTGTACAGATTGCGAGCCGAGACGATCTCCTCTTCCAATTCTTGAATCCGATGCATATCATTTGAATTATCACCCTGGACCGGAACAAAACAAAAATAACGTGCCTTTAGTTCAACCTGGCAGATCAAACAAGTTGATGCCACAAAGATTTTAGTTTAGTGTGGAGATACAGTGCAGAAACCAGGCCCTTTGGCCCACCGAGTCCACGCTGACCAGCAAACCCCGCATATTGACACTATCCTATACACACTAGGGACAATGTACATTTTTTAAATATACCAAGCCAATTAACCTACAAACCCGTAAGTCTTTGGAGTGTGGGAGGAAACCGAAGATCTCGGAGAAAACACACGCAGGTCACGGGGAGAACGTACAAACTCCGCACAGACAGCGCCCGTAGTCGGGATCGAACCTGGGTCTCTGGCCCTGTAAGCGCAGCAAGGCAGCAACTCTACCGCTGCGCCACTGTGCTGCTCTTTAAGACCCATCAAATTGAGGAGGTGGGTCCACATTGTCTTGAGTACAACTAGGGGAAGTCTGCTCTACCTCCCTCCAGCAACTCAACCCGAGGAGACCTTGCACAAACTTGCATTGTTTTCTCTGGAACTCTGGAGGTTGAGGGTAACCCTGGTAGAAGAATATAACATTATGAGTGGCACAGATAGGGTAGACAGTCAGAACCTTTATTCCCCCAGGACGGAAATATCAAAGACGAGAAGGCATAACCAAAGATACTCGAGGAGCAAGATGAACCACTGCGTCAAAATCGCCTATACTGAAGTGTAGTACGCAAAGGAGCCTAACCTCCGCCATTTTAGTAAGCAAAACTATGCCTCTTGCAGTGTAATCAGTGTTTTGGGGGAACAGTATGTGTGATGGTACCATAAAAATGCAGAAAATATCTCATCTATCAATTCACAGACTTTTGTTATTTTTCTTTTTAAATGTTTCTGCAAGTTTCTGCCTACTAAAATGGCACCGTGACGTACTACGGTTTTTAGGGTCGAGTGGTCTATCTTGCTCCTCTAGTATCTTTGGGCATAAAGTTTCACTCTCTGACTGAAAAAGCTTTTCCTCATCTCAGTTCTAAATGGCCTACCCCTTATTCTTAAACTGTGGCCCCTGGTTCTGGACTCCCCCAACATTGGGAACATGTTTCCTGCCTCTAACGTGTCCAACTCCTTAATAATCTTATACGTTTCGATAAGATCCCCTCTCATCCTTCTAAATTCCAGTGTACACAAGCCCAGTCGCTCCAGTCTTTCAACATATGACAGTCCCGCCATTCCGGGAATTAACCTAGTAAACCTACGCTGCACGCCCTCAATAGCAGGAATAACCTTCCTGTTGTACTGTTCGATGTTCTATGAACTGATGTGCTTTGCTTTCCCCCAGGGAATGGAGTGATATGGATTACGTGCAGGCAGGGGAGAGTAGCTTTAGTTGAGTTTAGTTTATTGTCATGTGTACCGAGGTACAGTGAAAATCTTTTGTTGCGTGCTAACCAGTCAGCGGAAAGACAACACACGATTACAATTGAGTCAACCACAGTGTACATATACATGACAAAGGGAATAGCGTGAATAACATTTAATGCTAGGTAAAGTCCAGTAAAGTCCAATCAAAGTTAATCCGAGGGTCACCAAAGAGGTAGATAGTAGCTCAAGATCGCTCTCTAGTTGTTGATAGGATGGTTCAGTTGCCTATGGCAGTTGGGATGAAACTGGCCCTGAATCTGGAGGTGTGCGTTTTCACCCTCCTGTACCTCTTGCCCGATGGGAGAGGGGGAGAAGAGGGAGTGGCCGGGGTGAGACTCATCCTTAACTTGGCATCATGTTTGGCATTATGGGCCGATTGGCCTGTTCCTGTGCTCTACTGTTCTATGTTCTACGTTTTATATTCACCCTGCGTCCAAATGCCTCTGAGCCCTTGCCCCTCTCTACTCTGCAACATCCTCCAGCCTTTTCTGACCGCCCATAGTCTCACAGTTGTCATTCCAGGTTAATCCTCTGGCAGGGCAACCCTTCAGATGTGATGGCGTGCCTGTGAGCTGCTGTCCCAGCGTGTTCACGAAGGGAGTTCCACGATTCAGTCTCAGTCACAACGACAAGGTATTTCCACTTCAGGATTAGTTTAGTTTAGTTTAGAGATACATCGCGGAAACAGGCCCTTCGGCCCACCGAGTCCGCGCCGACCATTGATCCCCGCACACTAACACCACCCTACACACACTAGGGACAATTTTACACTGATACCAAGCCAATTAACCTGCACTTTTCTTCGGAGAGTGGGAGGAAACCGGAGCTCCCAGAGAAAACCCACGCAGGTCACGGGGAAAACGCACAAACTCCGCGCAGACAGCCGCCGTAGTCAGGATCGAACCCGGGTCTCTAACGCTGTAAGCGCTGTAAGGCAACAACTCTACTACTGCACCACCGTGCTGCCCATGAATGTGCGTGACATGTGTGTGACACACGAGGATGGCATGTGACATTTGAGGGGAACCTTCAGGTGCAGGTCACAGAGCGATGGAGCTGCCTCATCACGGAAACAGGCCCTTCAGCCCAAATCGTCCGTGCTGACCATGATGAATACAACACCAATCTCAAAATAGCTTGTATCTATGTAATCCGTTCATAGAAAATATAGACAATAGATGCAGGAGGAGGCCATTTGGCCCTTCGAGCCAGCACCGCCATTCATTGTGATCATGGCTGATCATCCACAATCAGTAACCCGTGCCTGCCTTCTCCCCATACCCCTTGATTCCGCTAGCCCCTAGAGCTCTATCTAACTCTCTTTTAAATTCATTCAGTGAATTGGCCCCCACTGCCCTCTGTGGCTGAGAATTCCACAAATTCACAACTCCCCGGGTGAAAAAGTTTCTTCTCACCTCAGTTTTAAATGGCCTCCCCTTCATTCTTAGACTGTGGCCCCTGGGTCTGGACTCGCCCAAGTACTTTCACATCCAAGTACTTAACCAAATGTTATTTAAGCGCTGTAACTGCCAACCTCTCATCTAGCTCGTTCCTCCTTGTGGTCAACTTTCCCCTTTGTCCTTCTGTACATTTCTCTCCTCTCACCTTAAGCCCACCACCTCTGGTTATGGACTCCCTCACACTGAGATAAGATCAATAGACAATAGACAATAGGTGCAGGAGGAGGCCATTCGGCCCTTCGAGCCAGCACCGCCATTCAATGTGATCATGGCTGATCATTCTCAATCAGTACCCCGTTCCTGCCTTCTCCCCATACCCCCTGACTCCGCTATCCCTAAGAGCTCTATCTAGCTCTCTCTTGAATGCATTCAGAGAATTGGCCTCCACTGCCTTCTGAGGCAGAGAATTCCACAGATTCACAACTCTCTGACTGAAAAAGTCTTTCTTCATCTCAGTTCTAAATGGCCTACCCCTTATTCTTAAACTGTGGCCGCTTGTTCTGGACTCCCCCAACATTGGGAACATGTTTCCTGCCTCTAACGTGTCCAACCCCTTAATAATCTTATATGTTTCGATAAGATCCCCTCTCATCCTTCTAAATTCCAGTGTATACAAGCCTAGTCGCTCCAGTCTTTCAACATATGACAGTCCTGCCATTCCGGGAATTAACCTAGTAAACCTACGCAGCACGCAATGCCCTACCAATGGCCCTCATAATAGAATAGAATAGTTCCTTTATTGTCATTGTAACATGAGCCATGTACAACGAAATTGTAAAATGTCAGCCAGTCAGTGCACCATTCAAACATTTCTAAAAGCTAACGATACATACAAGGTAAAATATTTTAAAAAAGATAAACAACTAAAATAAATATCATGAAAATAGCACGCATAAACACCCAACCCTACATCCTTCTGTCGATTTCACAGTCTCTTATTATGTATCGCCCCTGCGTTCCTTGGCGGCTACATTTAGTGCCTTTATAGCAGTGGGGTAAAAACTATTTTTAAGTCTATTTGTCCTTGTCCTTGTAGATCTGTACCGTCTGCCTGACGGTAACAGTTCAAACAGGGAGTGTCCGGGGTGGGAAATGTCCTTTATAATACTCTGGGATTTTTTGATGCAGCGGGAACTGTGTAAGTCCTCCAAGGTAAGTAGAGGGCAGCCGACAATCCTCTGGGCGTTGTCAATGGCCCTCTGGAGCGCTTTCCTCTGAGCCGCTGTGCAGCTGGTGTACCATACGCATACACAGTATGTTAGGATGCTCTCAATGTAGCACCGATAAAAGGACAACAGCAGTCTCTGAGTGATGTTATTCTTCCTGAGCACCCTCAGGAAGTGCAGTCTCTGCTGGACCTTTTTCAGCAGCGCAGAGGTGTTCACGCTCCACGTCAGGTCCTCCTCAATATGGATTCCCAGGAAGCGGAAATCCGCCACCCTCTCCACACAGTCCCCTCTGATAGTTAATGGTACCATGTCCGTTTTATTCTTTCTGAAGTCTATTATTATTTCCTTTGTCTTTAAGGTGTTGAGGAGCAGGTTATTTTCTCCACACCACACTGTCAGCTGCTCCGCCTCATCCCGGTAGGCGTACTCGTCCCCCCCGGTGATGAGTCCCACCACCGTATTGTCATCTTATAAACTAATGTAAAGTTAGTTAAGCCCTCAGTCTCCCAGGTTGGTTTTGGTGGGGAGTAATTCTGCTTTAGAAATCTGACTGAGATGTTTGAGGAGGTAACTCAGAAGCCCAAGATGTAGCCCAAGATGTACAGGTGCTCTACATGGACTTCATGGCGGCCCAGTGGCGCACCAGGTAGAGACGCTGCCTCGCACTGCACCAGAGACCCGGTTCGATCCTGACCTCGGGCCGCTGTCTGTGTGGAGTTTGCACGTTTCCCCTGAGGCTGCCTCCCCCGGGGTTTCCTCCGGATGTTCCGACTTACTCCCACATTCCCAAACACGTGTGGCTTTGAAGGTTAACCGGCCCTCTGGTAAATTGTGCCTAGTGTGTAAGGGGGTGGATGAGAAAGTGGGATAACAGGGATCATGGGGAGAAGGCAGGAGAATGGGGTTGAGCAGGAGAGATGGATCAGCCATGGTGAAGTAGACTTGATGGGCCGAACGGCCAAATACTGCTCCGAGAACTAATGAACTTAGAGAGAATGGGCAGACAACAGTTTGGATTCGGACCAACCATTTCCCTCTGCAGATATTGCCTGATCCGATGAGTTCTTCCAGCACTTTGGTTTTCACTTATGACATTTCCAAACCATACTGTCTGGAATGCTGCAGTCTATGTTCCTGTCTACCCTTCCTGATAGAACGTAAGCATCTCTCACCATGATCACAGCTCGCCCTGGTGTCCTGAGACTATCTTTCTGCCTCAGCTAACGTCACCATTAAAAGCCAATTAAATGCTCATTACCACTAATTATGAGACAGTACCGTTTTCCCATTCTCTGTGAAATCTCTTGGTGCGCACTGTATCAATGGCACTGTTGGAGAGAAGTCCTGCATCCATATAGAACTGAACATTTACATGTGGAAAACAAGGAACTGCAGATGCCGTATCAGAGAAGTATTGAGAAGGTTATTCTACTCTGTATGTCAAAAACTAAAACTAAAAACTCTGCCCAGTCCATCATGGGTACTGATAGGGTTGCGAACTGTCCCGTATTAGCCGGGACTTCCCGTATAGGGCACGGTAGCGCATCGGTAGAGTTGCTGCTTTACAGCGAATGCAGCGCCGGAGACTCAGGTTCGATCCTGACTACGGGTGCTGCACTGTACGGAGTTTGTATGTTCTCCCCGTGACCTGCGTGGGTTTTCTCCGAGATCTTCGGTTTCCTCCCACACTCCAAAGACGTACAGGTATGTAGGTTAATTGGCTGGGTAAATGTTTTTAAAAAAATTGTCCCTAGTGGGTGTAGGATAGTGTTAATGTACGGGGATCGCTGGGCGGCACGGACTTGGTGGGCCGAAAAGGCCTGTTTCCGGCTGTATATATATGATATGATATGATATGATATGATATATTGGGCTAAATTGGTTTGTCCCGTATGGGACCGCCCTTGTCCCGTGTTAGGCTCGGGGGGGGGGGGGGGGCGTTGTAGGCCTGGACACTGTAGGCCCGGACACTGTAGGTCCGGACACTGTAGGCCCAGACACTGTAGGCCCGGACACTGTAGGCCCGGACAGTGTAGGCCCGGACAGTGTAGGTCCGAACAGTGTCGGCCCGGACAGTGTAGGCCCGGACAGTGTAGGCCCGGACAGTGTAGGCCCAGACAGTGTAGGCCCGGACAGTGTAGGCCCAGACAGTGTAGGCCCAGACAGTGTAGGCCCGGACAGTGTAGGCTCGGGGGCCGCTGTAGGCCTGGACACTGTAGGCCTGGGGGCCGCTGTAGGCCCGGACAGTGTAAGCTAACGGAGTGTGTTCGGGGAGCGGGACCAAGTGTGTTCGCCGAACGGAGGTTGCGTAGCAACCCATCTCCCGGCCCGGACGGCCGCCATTGGTGGAGCGGGAGCACGTGGTCGCTTGCTGGGTGAGGTCACGTGGGGCGCGGGGCGGTGACATCACGTTTTGTCCCTTATTTGGGAGTGAGAAAGTTGGCAACCCTCGGTACTGACCTCCCCACCACTGAAGGGATCTGTAGCAGGCACTGCCTCAAAAAGGCAGCCAGCATCATCAGAGACCCACACCACCCTGGCCACACTCTCATTTTGATCCTACCATCGGGAAGTTACAGGAGGCAGCAAACTGTGACCTCCAGGATCTGGAGCAGCTTCTTTCCAACAACCAACATGCTCTTGAACACAACACAACACCAACCTCAGCAACTGTGAACTTCTATGGACACCCTTGGTTGCACTAAAGACTTTGGGGGATTTTTTGCACTCATATTACAGTTATTAGACTTTAGAGATTCAGCACTGAAACAGGCACTTCGGCCCACCAGCAATCACCCCGTGCGCTATCCTACTCACACTAGGGACAATTTTACAACTTACCGAAGCCAATTGACCTACAAACCTGTACATCTTTGGAGTGTGGGAGAAAACCGGAGCACCCGGAGAAATTCCATGGGGTCACGGGGAGAACGTACAAACTCCGTACAGACAGAACCTGTAGTCAGGATTGAACCGGGGTCTCTGGCGCTGTGAGGCTGCAACTCTACCGCTGCGCCACCGTGCCTCCCTACCTTATTGAATTTTTTGAAAAATGATTATATATTATCTGTGTGTTACTTCATTTACAGGCCTGTTAAGCTGCTGCAAGGAAGAATTTCATTGTTGATACAAAAAGCTGGGGAAATTCAGGTCAGGCAGCATCTCTGGAGAAAAGTAATAAGTGAATTCCATTGTGTAAAAAGGAACTGCAGATGCTGGTTTAAACCCGAAAGTAGACACAAAATGCTGGAGTAACTCAGCAGGACAGGCAGTATCTCTGGATAGAAGGAATCGGTGACATTTCAGGTCAAGACAGTGTTGAAGGGTCTCAACCCGAAACGTCACCCAGTCCTTCTCTCCAGAGATGCTGCCTGACCCGCTGAGTTACTCCAGCATCTTGTGTCTGTCTGAGGTGAAATTCGTCGTTCAGTGGTGGGTACACATGATATTGAAACACTCTTGACTCGAGCTTAGGGTGGGGGCAGGAGCCCTTCTCTGGAGTCCCAGTGTAGCAGTGGAGCCATAAAGTGCAAACTCAACCCATTGTCCCTGCCGTGCCGGGACCAGATGGGACTTTGTTTACACCAGAAGAGATCAGAGCGATAGATAGATCCCCGCCAACCAGCTCCATTTTCTGATCAGCAGGGGGGGGGAGAGAAAACACAGGTCTCAGCACTTTGTTGAGCAAAAACATTCCTGGACTCCCCAACACAGTCTTTCAACAGATTTATCTTCGGGGAAAAACAGGATATAAAACAATAGGTGGAAATGCTCATTACTAGGATGCATTCTGAGGTTACGTGCAACGTTTTTAAAAAAAACGCCAGGGAAATGGCTTAAAAAGGCAAGAATGATGGCATGACCTTTTAACATTCTCGCCGAAACTCAACTCTTTTTTTTTTCAAACTCAATTTTTTTATTGTTGTAATATTTTGCAAGGAAACCCCAAAATCCTAGTGGGAAAGCATGTCCATGTTACAGCATTACTCATTACTCCAGATCCAGTTCTAAGCGGCTGCTCTCAAGTGTCGAGCGTTTTAATTCCACCCCGGTATTTCATCCAAGGGGTCTTACAAGACTAACATCTGCCACAAGCCTTTGAGACGGTCTTAAACAATTCCCAGACAGCCGCCCATTAATAATGTCCCTGCCGCAGAGCTCAGGAGAGCAATTAACTACAAATGGAATGTGTAAGAAGGAACTGCAGGCGCTGGTTTACACCGGAGATAAGAGACACAAAGTGCTGGAATAACTCAGCGGCTCAGGCAGCCATCTCTGGAGGAAAGGAATTGGTGACATTTTGAGTCAAGACCTTTCATCAGACTGAGAGTCAGGGGGGAGGGAAACGAGAGATATGGAGGGGTAGGGTGTGAAAACGATAGATCAAAGAAGACGATGCTGAAGAAAATGTAAACTGGTTCACTGTTAGCTGAGGGGAAGGTGACAAGGAGGCACACAATCAGTACAATTAATCAGAAGGACAGTCAGGTCATCTGAGTCTGTAGCAAAGATATTGATGTGTTGGAAGAAACTGCAGATGCAGCTTTACACCAGAGATAGGAGACATAAAATGCTGGAGTAACTCAGCGGATCAGGCAGCATCTCTGGAGAAAAGGAATAGGTGACATTTCGGGTTGAGACCCTTCTGCAAAGATATTAATTGTTCATAAGTTCATAAATGATAGGAGCAGAATTAGGCCATTCGGCCCATCAAGGCGGGAGGAGGTGATTGGAGGCGTGGGAAGATACAGAACAAAGCAGAACCTGCATGGATGACTGAGGAAATCAAGGCCTCTTGGGCTGGTGTCTTCAGTGCATTTAATAACTGGCTTTCTTGCTGGGTTTCTGGAAAGTTTGACTTAGAAACATACAAAATGGGTGCAGGAGGAGGCCATTCGACCCATCGAGCCATTCATTGTGATCATGGCTGATCGTCCACAATCAGTAACCCATGCCTGCCTTCTCCCCATATCCCTTGATTCCACTAGCCCCTAGAGCTCTATCTAACTCTCTCTTAAATCCATCCAGTGATTTGGCCTCCATTGCCCTCTGTGACAGAGAATTCCACAAATTCACAACTCTCTGGGTGAAAAAGTTCCTTCTCACCTCAGTTTTAAATGGCCTCCTCTTTATTCTAAAACTGTGGCCCCTGGTTCTGGACTCGCCCAACATTGGGAACATTTTTCCTGCATCTAGCTTGTCCAGTCCTTTCATAATTTTATATGTTTCTTTAAGATCCCCTCCCATCCTTCTAAACTCCAGTAAATGCAACCCTAGTCTTTTCAATCTTTCCTCATATGACAGTCCCGCCATCCCGGGGATCAATCTCGTGAATCTACGCTGCACTGCCTCAATTACAAGGATGTCCTTCCTCAAATTAGGAGACCAAAACTGTACACAACTTCAAGACGACTCGTTCCTAAATGAGCAAATCCTGAACCATATTCCAAGGACTTCATTTAAAGGTTTCAAAACAAATGCGCTGGTTCGAGTTGTCACTTGGAACACAGGTTTCGCGAAAGAGCCGGGGAGCTGAGAGGTTTGGCTTTCTGTAAGAACACAGAATGTAGCCATCTGTGGAAGGGTCCCGACCCAAAACGTCACCCATCCTTTTTCTCCAGAGATGCTGATGCTGCCTGACCCGCTGAGTTACTCCAACACATGGTGTCTATCTTCGGTGTACACCGGCATCTGCAGTCCCTTTCAACACATAGAATGTGGAACACTGCAGCACAGGAACAGGCCCTTCGGCCCACAATGCCCGTGCCGAACATGATCTCAGACTCAAACTAATCTCTGCCTCCACGTGATCCATAACCCTCCATTCCCTGCCTATGCCTGTCCCTATCTAAAAGCCTCTTGAACACCACTATCGTATCTGCAAAATGCTGGATTAACTCAGCGGGTCAGGCAGCATCTCAGGAGAGAAAGAATGGGTGAAGTTTCGGGTCGAGACCCTCCTTCAGGCTGAGTTACTCCAGCATTTTGTGAAGATGCTGCCTGACCCGCTGAGTTACTCCAGCATTTTGTGACATTCCTTCTCTCCCGAGATGCTGCCTGACCCGCTGAGTTACTCCAGCATTTTGTGACATTCCTTCTCTCCCGAGATGCTGCCTGACCCGCTGAGTTACTCCAGCACTTTTACGATACCTTCGATCTGAACCAGCATCTGTAGTTATTTTCCCACACTATCGTATCTGCGTCCACCACCACCCCCGGCAGCATATTCCAGCCACCTATCACCCTCTGTGTAAAAGAACTGCCCTGCACATCTCCTTTAAGCTTTGCCCCCCTCACCTTAAAGCTGTGCCCTCTCGTCTTTGACATCTCCACCCTGGGAAGAGCTTCTTCCTGTCTACCCTATCTGTGCATCCCATAATTCTATACAATTCTATCAGGTCCCCTTCAGCCTCCGACGTTCCAGAGGAAACAATCTAACAATGTCCAACCTCTCCTTGTAGGTAAGGTGGACACAAAATGCTGGAGTAACCCAGTGGGACGGGCAGCATCTCTGGGGAGAAGGGATGGGCGACGTGCAGCGGCGGCGTCTTCGACCGCCCCGGATCGCGGGGCTTGGGTCGGCCCACCGCGGACCTTTCACCGTCCGGCGCGGCCTGGAACGTGGCAACTTCAACAGCCTGACCGCGGGAGAAGACGGCAGGGGAAGAGACATTCTGGCCTTCCATCACAGTGAGGAGGGGACTGGAGGAGACTCACTGTGATGGATGTTTCTTTTTTTTTTTTTTTGTGTGGGCTGTGATTGTGTGTGAGATTGTTTATTTTTATTGCTCTATTGCTGGACTGTGGGTGAACTTTCATTTCACTGCACATCTTGTAATGTGTATGTGACAAATAAACATGACTTGACTTCAGGTCGAGACCCTTCTTCAGACTTATAGCTGTGTAGGGAAATAACTGCAGATGCTGGTACAAATCGAAGGTATCACAGCATCTCAGGAGAGAAGGAATGGGTGACGTTTCGGGTCGAGACCCTTCTTCAGTCTGAAGAAGGGTCTCGACCCGAAACATCACCCATTCCTTCTCTCGTGAGATGCTGCCTGACCCACTGAGTTACTCCAGCATTTTGAGATACCTCAGACTTATAGCTTCTCTCCTTGTAGCTAATATCCTCTAATCCAGGCATTATTCTGGTAAAGGTAGACACAAAATGCTGGGGTAACTCAGCGGGACTGGCAGCATCTCGGGAGAGAAGGAATGGGTAACGTTTCGGGTCAAGACCCTTCTTCAGACTAATTATACTTCATCCTAATTATTCTGGTAAACCTCTTCTGCATCCTCTCCAAAGCTTCCTGTCATGGAGTGACCAGGACTGCGTACAATACTCCAAATGCAGCCGAACCGAGGCCGCAATGTGACTTCCTGACTCTTGTGTCTATTCATTTGTTGCATCCATGGTAAACAAGGTTTCCATTGTCCATCCTTCAATGCTTGTGAGAAAGTTAGAAAGAAGGACATGGCACGAGGGGCTGGAGAGAACAGAGGGACCTGGCGTGGGGGGGGGGGGGGGATGGGCACCGGGGACCTGCCCGCCGCGGAGCGAGGACCCGTGCCACAGAACGGGAACCCACCGGGAAGGCCCGGTACTCCTGCCCAGAGTGGGAGTGGGATGGGGGGCCGGTGAGTAGACCGGCTGCAGGAGGGAGGGAGGGAGGGAGGGCACCGCCTCGATGGGGGAGTGGGCTGCTGGAGGCCCTGCAGCAGCCTGGGGCTCGGCTGGACCAGGCACTGCTCCAAGAGGCCGAGCACGTGGACCGCACGCGGCCTACAGCGGTGGAGCGGCGGGGGAGGGCACCACGGCTACGCTTGGCCAGGCCGACCCTGCAACATCGCCATGACAACGGGCCCCCACGGTCAGATCAAAAACCCTGCACTTACAACAACTGGGACTTGGAAATGGGGCCAAACTGGCGACTCTGTACTCTGTCTCAGTGCACTACTGCTACACACATGTACTGCATCTGAGATGCTTATCTAATGTGTATCTAAGTGCATGTGTAGAGTGATACCCGGTTTGGCAGTCACGGTGGCGCAGCGGTAGAGTTGCTGCCTTACAGCGAATGCAGCGCCGGAGACCCGGGTTCGATCCCGACTACGGGCGCTGTCTGTATGGAGTTTGTACGTTCTCCCCATGAGTTCTTCGGTTTTCTCCCACACTCCAAAGACGTGCAGGTTTGTAGGTTAATTGGCTTGGTAAATGTAAAAATTGTCCCTAGTGGGTGTAGGATAGTGTTGGTGTGCGGGGATCGCTGGTGGGCGTGGACCCGGTGGGCTGAAAGGGCCTGTTTCCGCGCTGTATCTCTAAACTAAACTTATACTGTACTGTATAAAAATGAATTTCACTGTACCTCGTACCTGTGACAACTAAAGTAGCATACCATATTGATTTTAAAAAACCTCAGAGTTTCAAAAACAGGAAGAACAGGCAGAAGAAAACTTTTGTCAATCTGAGGAATACTTGGCAGTACCTTACCATTTCGAGCTTTTCTGTCAGGCATTTCATTTTTTGTACATATTGACAGAATCTCTCATTTAACTCCTGCAACTGTGATCTCTCATTAAATCGATCATTTGATCCACATTCGGCCATCTTGTTATCTGTGGAAACATGTTATTCGGTTTATTAAAACTGTATTTCAAATTCACCCGATCAATACGTCAACCTCTGGCTTTACTGTCTAAACCTTGTACAGGGGTAAGCTGCGTTGCCCAGGGTTAGCTGGCACAGACACAATGGGTGCTGTTTGTGGGTTGCTGGTGGTGGTGGTGGTATCTGTGTTGGACTGTGGGCTGGCGGTCTCTCTCTCTCTCTGGGCTGGTGAGGTCTGTGTGGGTGTGGGCTGGTGAGAACTCGACGGGGGTGTGGGGTCTGTGGAGGTGTGGGCTCTGTGTGTGGGTTAGTGAGGACTGTAGGGGTGCGGGGTAGTGGGGAGTGTGGGTGTGGACTGGTGAGGAGTGTGGGGAGAGAGGAGTGTGGGGAGTGTGAGTGTATGGCGGTGTGTGGGCTGGTGAGGTCTATGTGAGTGTGGGCTGGTGATGATTCTATGGGGGTGTGGGCTGGTGGGGTGTGTGGGGAGAGGGGAGTGTGGGTGTGTGGGGAGTGTGGGTGTGTGGGTGTGTAGGGAGAGGGGAGTGTGGGTGTGTGGGGAGTGTGGGTGTGTGGGTGTGTGGGGAGTGTGGGTGTGTGGGTGTGTAGGGAGAGGGGAGTGTGGGTGTGTGGGGAGTGTGGGTGTGTGGGGAGTGTGGGTGTGTGGGTGTGTGGGTGTGTGGGGAGTGTGGGTGTGTGGGGAGTGTGGGTGTGTGGGGAGTGTGGGTGTGTGGGTGTGTGGGGAGTAGTGGGTGTGTGGGTGTGTGGGTGTGTGGGGTGTGTGGGGAGTGTGGGTGTGTGGGGAGTAGTGGGTGTGTGGGTGTGTGGGTGTGTGGGGAGTGTGGGTGTGTGGGTGTGTGGGTGTGTGGGGTGTGTGGGGAGTGTGGGTGTGTGGGGAGTGTGGGTGTGTGGTGAGTGTGGGTGTGTGGTGAGTGTGGGTGTGTGGGGAGTGTGGGTGTGTGGGGTGTGTGGGTGTGTGGGGTGTGTGGGGAGTGTGGGTGTGTGGGGTGTGTGGGTGTGTGGGTGTGTGGGTGTGTGGGGAGTGTGGGTGTGTGGGTGTGTGGTGAGTGTGGGT
This sequence comes from Rhinoraja longicauda, assembly GCF_053455715.1. Lineage (NCBI taxonomy): Eukaryota > Metazoa > Chordata > Chondrichthyes > Rajiformes > Arhynchobatidae > Rhinoraja > Rhinoraja longicauda. The sequence continues at coordinate 32,956,162 of NC_135975.1, forward strand.
GTGTGGTGAGTGTGGGTGTGTGGGGAGTGTGGGTGTGTGGGGTGTGTGGGGAGTGTGGGTGTGTGGGGAGTGTGGGTGTGTGGGGTGTGTGGGGAGTGTGGGTGTGTGGTGAGTGTGGGTGTGTGGTGAGTGTGGGTGTGTGGTGAGTGTGGGTGTGTGGTGAGTGTGGGTGTGGGTGTGTGGATGTGTGAGGACTCTAGGGGTGTGGGCTGGTTTGTCTGCGTGTTGCTGGTCTCCCAGTAGCTGGAGCAACACTGCTGTCCCAGAGAACAGGTTTAAGGTTCAGATGTCGCACAACTCTAGTGAGGGACCATTCAAAGTCACACCGTGACCTTGTCCCCACCTTGGACAAGCGATGGCCGCGACTTACGTACCACGGCGATCTCTGTGACCCCCGGACAGACCCCCTCCCACCCTCCCTCACCACCTCCCTCTATCCCTCCCTCACCACCTCCCTCTATCCCTCCCTCACCACCTCCCTCTTCACCCCTCATTACCTCACTTACCTCCCTCCATCCTCCCACATTCCCTCACCCACCACCTCCTCACTCCTCCATCCTCCCTCACCCACTACCTCCCCTCCCCTCCTCATTACCTCCCCTCCCTCCCCACTAACTACCACCCCCCTCCCTCACCACCTCCCCCTGCCCCTTCCTCTTTCCCTAACTCCCTCAAGACCTCCCCCCTCATTACCTCCTTCCCTACCTCCCCTCCTCACTCTCCTCGTCCCTCCCCTACCTTCCCTCCCTCTGTCCCTCCCTCCCTCCCCATCTCTCCCTCACTCACTACATCCCTCCCTCCTTCCTCCCCTCTCTCCCTCTCTCTCTCTCCACCCTCCCTCCCTCCTTCCGTCCCCCATTAACTCCCCCACACTACCTCCTCCCCTCACTCACTACCCCTCACTCACAACCTCTCCCTCACAGAACTTCTCCCTCCCTCCTTCATTACCTCCTCCCATCTCTCTCCGCTCTCCCTCCATCCTTCCCTCCCTCTGTCCCTCCCTCCCTCACTTCCTCTCCCTCCCTCACTATCCCTCACCACCCCTCCCTCACCACCCCTCCCTCACTACCTCTCCCTCACCACCCCTCCCTCACCACCCCTCCCTCACTACCTCTCCCTCACCACCCATCCCTCACCACCCCTCCCTCACTACCCATCCCTCACCACCCCTCCCTCACTACCCATCCCTCACCACCCCTCCCTCACCACCCCTCCCTCACTACCTCTCCCTCACCACCCATCCCTCACCACCCATCCCTCACCACCCCTCCCTCACTACCCATCCCTCACCACCCCTCCCTCACCACCCCTCCCTCACTACCCCTCCCTCACTACCTCTCCCTCCCTCACTATATCCCTCCCTCCTTCATTACCTCCTCCCCTCCCTCCCTCCCTCCCTCCCTCCCCTCCCTCCCTCCCTCCCTCCCTCCCCTCCCTCAGGGCTCCGCGGGGAGCGCAGCCTCGGGGGGTCCCGGGGAGGGGAGGGGAGGGAAGGGTGGGGAGGGGAGGGGGGGACCCGGCCCCCGGCCCCTACCCGCTGTCCCGCCGCCGCTCCCGGGCCGTCCGGCACCGCGGCGCCGTCTGTTGACCCGTTACCAAGGAGCTACGGCTGAGGGAAGGAGGGAGGGAAGGAGGAAGAGAGATTGGGGAGGGAGAGCGGAGAGGGAGTGGGAGGGAGAGGAATGAGGGGGTGGAGGATGGGGGAGTGAGGAGAGGGAGGGAGGGAAGGGGAGATGAGTTAGGAGGGAGAGTGGTGGAAGGGGGAGAGAGGGATGGAAAGGGAGGGTGGGAGCGAGGGGACGAGGAGGAGGTAGAGGGAGGGGATGGGGAGAGGGGGATGGAGGTAAGAGCGATGGGGAGAGTGGGAGGGAGAGGAGGAAGGGGAAGAGTGGATGGGAGAGGGGTGGGTGGGAGGGAGGGAGGGAGGAGAGGAGAGGGGTGGGAGGGAGGGAGGAGAGGTGGATGTGTGAAGAAAAGAGGGGAGAGGATGTGAGAACCGAGGGCAGAGAGGAGGGAGGTGGGGAGAGGGGAGGCAAGGCAGGGCGAGGAGGGATGGAATAGGGTGTGGAGTGTCAAGGGAGGGAAGGAATATGGGGGTGGGGACAGTGAGGGGAGGGTGAGGTGGAGAAGGAGGGGGATAGGAGAGGGGATGGGGAGAGAGGGCGTGGGGAGAGGTAGAGAAGGTGATGGGGGGTAGGAGAGGAGTGCGTGGGAGAGAAGGAATGGGGAGAGAGGGCGTGGGGAGAGGTAGCGAAGGTGATGGGGGGTAGGAGAGGGTGGGAGAGAAGGAATGGGGAGAGAGGTAGAGAGAGAGAGAGCGGGGCAGACTGACCTCCCACACTAGTTTCAATTGCCTGGGGGATTTGGAGAGGAAATCTCTGGATTTTATTTCCCCCCCTGTCTGCATTTCGAACTTTCCCGGCAAAGAGGTGGAAGAGGCCCAGAGGACGTGTCGTGTGCTGCTGTACATTGGTGAGGCACGGACAGGGTGGTACCAAGCCTGCAATGCTTTGTGTTTCATGCTGCACTCTCCCTCAGAATGAGAGCTGCTTACAGCTTTGACTGTACATGAATACAATTTGTAATAAGAACGAACTGCAGATGCCGGTTTAAACCGAAGATAGACACAAAAATGCTGGAGTAACTCTGCGGGACAGGCAGCTTCTCTGGAGAGAAGGAATGGGTGACGTTTCGGGTCGGGTCTGAAGAAGGGTCTAGACCCGAAACGTCACCCATTCCTTCTCTCCAGAGATGCTGCCTGTCCCGCTGAGATACTCCAGCTTTTTGTGTCTACCTACAATTTGTAGTGATATTAATATATTGATCCATCTCCAAATGGATTTTACCGATTAACATTCCAACTTGCTTGTGAACGAAGGAACTGCAGATGCTGGTTTAAACCAAAGATAGGCACAAAAAGCTGGAGTAACTCAGACCCTTCGTCTGAAGAAGGGTCTAGACCCGAAACGTCACCCATTCCTTCTCTCCAGAGATGCTGCCTGTCCCTCTGAGATACTCCAGATTTTTGTGTCTATCTTCGATTCCAACATGCTTTATGTCCTTCACTGAAATGCCCAAAACGCACCCTTCCCCACCTACCTGTGCTTGAACTGAGATATGTTCTTGAATCTGCGATAGTATAAATTGGGATATTTGGCTAGAAATATCGTTCTGGATGATTTGGGTTGCAAGGCGCCAACTTGGAAGAGGACCTACACCAAGTGGTTCCTCACGGATCCAAGGCCTAGGGGAAGAAATAAGATTTTAGTTCCAGTAACATGCAGATGTAGAGGATCATATATATCAGCAGGGGAGGCATGGTTAGTCTAGTAGTGTACAAAATCATGAGAGGAATAGACACACAGGCTAGGGGAATCGAGGACCAGAGGACATAGGTTTAAGGTGAAGCGGGAACGATTTAATAGGAACACGAGAGGTAACTTTTCCACACAAAGGGTGGGGGGTGGATGGAACGAGCTGCCAGAGGAGGTAGTCGAGGCAGGTACTATTGAAACGTTTAAGAAACATTTAGACAGGGACATGGATAGGACAGGTTTAGAGGGATATGGGCCAAACGCAAGCAGGTGGGACTAGTATAGACAGAGCATATTGGCCAGTGTGGGCAGGTTGGGCCGAAGGGCCTGTTTCCACACTGTATCACACTGTGAATCTAGTGACAGGAGACTGCAGATGCTGGAATCATGAGCACAACACAAAGTGCTGGAGGAACTCAGCTGGAGGGTCAGGCAGCATCTGTGGAGGGTTCAGGCAGCATCTGTGGAGGGTCAGGCAGCATCTGTGGAGGGGTCAGGCAGCATCTGTGGAGGGTCAGGCAGCATCTGTGGAGGGTCAGGCAGCATCTGTGGATGGTCAGGCAGCATCTGTGGAGGGTCAGGCAGCATCTGTGGAGGGTCAGGCAGCATCTGTGGACTCAAAACGGCGTGGTCCATTCCTCCAGCACTGTGTGTTCCGGCCGGTCCAGCAACTTTCTCATAAACCGGCCCCTCAAGGTGCAAAAACAGCATATTGGGCATGTCCCCAACAACTCTCACCAACTTCTACAGATGCGCCGTACAAAACATTGCAGCAGCACAAGAAATTGCAGAGAATTGTGGACGCAGCCCAGACCATCACACAAACCAACCTCCCTTCCATTGACTCCATCTACACCTCATGCTGCCTCGGCAAGGCCAGCAGCATCATCAAGGGCCAGTCTCACCCCGGCCACTCCCTCTTCTCCCCTCTCCCATCGGACAAGAGGTACAGAAGTGTGAAAACGCACACCTCCAGATTCAGGGACAGTTTCTTCCCGGCTGTTATCAGGCAACTGAACCAATAACGAGAGCGGTGCTGAACTACTATCTACCTCACTGGAGACCCTCGGACTATCTTTGATCAGACTTTACTGGACTTTATCTTGCACTAAACGTTATTCCCTTTATCATGTATCTGTACACTGTGAATGGCTCGATTGTAATCATATTTTGTCTTTCCACTGACTAGTTAGCACGCAACAAAAACTTTTCACTGTACCTCGGTACACGTGACAATACACTAAACTAAACCATATTGACGACTTCTGCTTTTCCAATTTATTCCCCTGACTCTTTAAGCATCTATCTTCCTTAATATTCAATGCCGGAATGAGCAGATGTCTAGAATATCCATGTCCTTGCTAATTTATGGTGGAACTGGTTTTAGGTGAGGGACATGATGTTAATGCTGTCTCTGCCCTTAAGTGAGTGGGGCAAAGTTTAAAGGTAATGTGCAGAGCAATCTTTTTTTACACATGAAGGGTGGTGAGTGCCTGGAACACACTGCCGGGGATGGTTGTGGAGCAAGATATGATTGTGGTACTTAGGAGGCTTTTGGATAGGCACATGGGTATGCAGAGAATGGACAGGTATGGACGTATAGGAAGGAACTGCAGATGCTTGTTTAAACCAAAAATAGACACAAAAAACTGGAGTAACTCAGTGGGTCAGACAGCATCTCTGCAGAAAAGGAATAGGTGACGTTTATGAAGAAGAGTCTCGACCCGAAACGTCACCTATTCCTTTTCCCCAGAGATGCTGCCTGACCCGCTGAGTTACTCCAGCTTTTTGTGTCTGACTTCGGAGAGATATGGATAATGTGCAAGGGCGGCACGGTGGCGCAGCGGCAGAGTTGCTGCCTTACAGCGAATGCAGCGCCGGAGACCCGGGTTCCATCCCGACTACGGGCGCCGTCTGTAAGGAGTTTGTACGTTCTCCCCGTGACCTGCGTGGGTTTTCTCCGAGATCTATGGTTTCCTCCCACACTCCAAAGACGTACAGGTTTGTGGCTTGGTAAATGTAAATATTGTCCCTAGTGGGTGTAGGATAGTGTTAATGTGCGGGGATCGCTGGGCGGCGCGGACCCGGTGCGCTGAAAGGGCCTGTTTCCGCGCTGTATCTCTAAACTAAAGCCAAGAGATGGCCTTGGCATCAAGTATGGCACAGACACTGTGGGCCAAAGGTGCTGTTCTAGTGCTGCACTGTTCCCTGCTCCACGTCCTACCTTTAAATGCCAAAAGCCAAGTCTGCACTCTGCTTAGTTCCATTAATTCACAAAGTTCACGAGCACAGTACTTTGATACAGATCACTGCCCCACTTTAAATAAGTTGGATTATTGTTTAACGTTACTTCCAAAACTCTAAAACCCATTTCTGTGATTAATTGTACATCATTACTTTAGACCTTAGAGAAACAGGCCCCTTCAGCCCAATGAGTCCGTGCCGATCAGCAATCAACTCCTACACTCACACTATCCTACACACCGGGGACAATTTACAACCTTTACCGAAGCCAATTAACCTACAAACCTGGGGTATTTATTCACAAAATGCTGGAGTAACTCAGAAGGTCAGGCAGCATCTCAGAGAGAAGGAATGGGTGACGTTTCGGGTCGAGACCCTTTTTACAAACCTATACGTCTTTGGGGTGTGGGAGGAAACCGGAGCACCCGGACAAAACCTACATGGTCACAGGGAGAACGTGCAAACTCCATACAGACAGCACCAGTAGTCGGATTTGTACCTGGGTCTTTGTAAGGCAGCAACTCTACCGCTGCGTCACCGTGCCGGCCCTTAATTCACTAAGTCTGTGAGCACAATACTTTGATACGGTTCATTACCCTACTTTAAAGAATTTGGATTATTGTTTAACTTCACTTCCAAAACTCTGGAGCCCATTTCTGTGATGAATTATACATTGTTTCCTTTAAGTGTGGGGGAAGCCAGAACAAGAGTCTGTAGCCTTAAATTTAAATTTAAAAAAGAACACAAAGAGGTGGAGACACACAATGAACTGCAGATGTTGGTTTACCAAAAAAAGACACAAAGTGCTGGAGTAACTCAGCGGGTCAGGCAGCATCTCTGGAGAACGTGGACAGTGACGTAAAACGCTGGAGTAACTCAGCGGGACAGGCAGCATCTTCAGAGAAAAGGAATGGGTGACGTTTCGGGTCGAGACCCAACAGGAGGGTCTCGACCCAAAACGTCACCCATTCCTTCTCTCCGGATATGGTGCCTGTCCCGCTGAGTTACTCCAGCAATTTTGTGTCTATCTTCGGTGTAAACCAGCATCTGCTGTTCCCTCCATCACAAGGAGAGTGACATTTTGGGTCTGGGCCTTTCTTCAGACCCATTTATGTTGGGAGAAAGCTGGGAGAGGGGTGGGGGCAGGACAAAGCCTGGCACGTGATTTAAAAAAGACACAAGGATATTGAGTAACATTTTGGATCGAGACCCTTCTGCCAAATGATAGGTGGATGCAGGTGAGGGGGTGGGGGAGGGGGGGGGTTAGATTGGCAAATAGTTGGACAAGGCCAGAGATGAAATGACAAAAAGTACGAGATAAGGAGATAACGACAGAAGAGGTGTGAATTGTGATGCCAGACGAAATAATAACTCAATGGACCAGGCAGCATCTCTGGAGGTCATGGAGAGACAACATTTTAGGCCTGGACCTCCTTCAGACTTTGAAAACCTCCTCCTTGCTTTTATAAACCAGCATCTTCTAATCAACCCCCCCCCCCCCCCCCCCTCCCCCCTTTCATTTGTGTTTCAGCTGTCTCAAGATTCATGCATTGCATATGGAACTGGGCAGTGCAGTGGCTCAGCTGGTCGAGCTGCTGCCTTGCAGCGCCAGAGACCAGTGTTCGTTCCTGATCGAGGATGCTGTCTGTGTGCGGAGTTTGCACATTCTCCTTGCTTCCAAGTTAGCTGGTGTCAAGTTAGGAAAAGGGGACTTACAACGTGATCTGGGTGTCTTAGTGCATCAGTCACTGAAAGGAAGCATGCAGGTACAGCAGGCAGTGAAGAAAGCCAATGGAATGTTGGCCGTCATAACAAGAGGAGTTGAGTATAGGAGCAAAGAGGTCCTTCTGCAGTTGTACAGGGCCCTAGTGAGACCGCACCTGGAGTACTGTGTGCAGTTTTGGTCTCCAAATTTGAGGAAGGATATTCTTGCTATTGAGGGCGTGCAGCGCAGGTTTACTAGGTTAATTCCCGGAATGGTGGGACTGTCATATGTTGAAAGACTGGAGCGACTAGGTTTGTATACACTGGAATTTAGAAGGATGAGAGGGGATCTTATCAAAACGTATAAGATTATTAAGGGGTTGGACACGTTAGAGGCAGGAAACATGTTCCCAATTTTGGGGGAGTCCAGAACCAGGGGCCACAGTTTAAGAATAAGGGGTAGGCCATTTAGAACAGAGATGAGGAAAAACCTTTTTAGTCAGAGAGTTGTGAATCTGTGGAATTCTCTGCCTCAGAGGGCAGTGGAGGCCAATTCTCTGAATACATTCAAGAGAGAGCTAGATAGAGCTCTTAAGGATAGCGGAGTCAGGGGGTATGGGGAGAAAGCAGGAACGGGGTACTGATTGAGAATGATCAGCCATGATCACATTGAATGGCGGTGCTGGCTCGAAAGGCCGAATGGCCTACTCCTGCACCTATTGTCTATTGTCCAGTTTCATTCCACATCCCAAAGACGTGTGGCTTTATAGTTTGAAGGTAGACACAAAATGCCGGAGTAACTCAGCGGGACAGGCAGCATCTCTGGAGAGAAGGAATGGGTGACGTTTCAGGTCGAGACCCTTCTTCAAACTCAATATATAAATGGCTTTATAGTTTAATTGGCTTAACTGGTTTACTTGGCTAGTGTGCAGTGGGATAACTAGTGTGAACGGGTAATCAATGGTTGATGTGGACTCGGTGGGCCAAAGGGCCTGTTTACATGGTGCATCTCTAAACTGAACCTAAACTCAACTGCTCTAATCAGTCAATGTTTCTTTGAGTGGCCGGTGAAGATGGGAAACTATGGCTTGGTCCCTTAAGCAATTGTCAAAAGAGCTGAGAGTACCACCATTGGTCACCTCTAATGGCAAACAAGATCAAGAGTTAAGAGTGTTTTATTATCGTATGTCCCAGATAGTTCTCCTCTGATGGGTCTCCCATCATTCTCCGATGGGAGGAGAACCATCGGCCGCCCCCAGCCACGTTACAAGGATGTCTGCAAGAGAGATTTGAAGGCGCTCGACATCGATGTGATCATCCACATGTCCCATCTACACTAGTCCCACCTGCCTGCATTTGGTCCATATCCCTCTGAACCTGTCCTATCCATGTACCTGTCCAATTGCTTCTTGAACATTGCAATGGTCCTTGCCTCAACTACCTTCCCCGGCAGCTCGTTCCACAAACCCACCGCCCTTTAAGTGAAAAAGTTACCCTTCAGATTTGTAAAAACTGTCCCCCTTAAAAGTTATTTTATGATTGGTATGTTATAACCAAAGCATGTCTTCTGTAGAAAATGCCACTGTATTTGCAATGTAGTACAGGATATCGTAGATCAGTGCAGCACAGGAACAGGCTCTTTGGCCCATATTGTCCATGGATCACGTGCGGGCACTTTAGTTTAACTTCTGTGTATTCTCTGTATTTCTCTGTATATTCTCTGCCGCAGAAGACAGTGGAGGCCACTTCACTGGATTTTTTCAAGAGAGAGTTAGATATAGCTCTTGGGGCTAACGGAATCGAGGGATATGGGGAGAATTCAGGAACGGGGTACTGATTCTGGATGATCAGCCATGTTGATACCCGGATGGCCTCCTCCTGCACTTATGTTTCGATGTTTCTGTGTTCCATTGCTGAAATTGTTTCATTAAACAAAATGATTCTGCTTTAACCCACTCAGGCTTTTGACAGTGGACCGCTATTTGCCTGAAACAGCACAATGGGCCCAGGGTTTCCTGAAAGATAATAAGCAATCTGTATGCCAATCAGTTAAATGGGCCTTCAGGTCCAAGAGGGACACTCCAGTCAGTCTGACTGTGGTCACAAGTGGGCCCACCAATTTGCAGCGTAGACATGGAGATGGGAATAATAATAACTCTGCATTCAATTTACTGTGAGAACGAAAAGATTAGCAATTAGGCAGCGTCCTTCTCATCTTCAGCTGACACGAAATCTGAGGTGCAAAATCCATTTACAATCAGTAAATGGAGAATTTTGGAGAGAGTGCATGTGCACGTTTGTAGGTTAATTGGCTTCAGTAAAATTGAAAATTGTCCCTAGGGTGTGGGATTGAGTTGGAGTACAGGGATTGCTGGTCGGCGTGGTGCTGGATCTCTGAAGTCTAAAGATGCCTCGTGGAAACAGGCCCTTCGGCCCAGGGAGTCCATGCCGACCAGCGAATCCGTACACGAACACTATCCTACGCACTAGGGACAATTTGCAATTTTTAACCAAAGTCAATTAACCTGCAAATCTGTGCGTCTTTGGAGTGTGGGAGGAAACCGGAGCACCCGGAGAAAACCCACGGGGTCACGGGGAGAACGTACAAACTCCGCACAGACAGCGCCCGTGGTCAGGGTGGAACCCGGGTCTCTGGCGCTGTGAGGCAGCAACTCTACCGCTGCCCACCATGCCACCTTGACGTTAGCCAGCCTGGATGGTGTGCACACGCTTTGAAGTAACACCTCAAACCGCCAGTCGTACTAATCTCCAGTGTTGCCCAACAAGCAAAGCAAAAGAATCTAACACAGCCACACTTCAAAGCGATCTGTTCCAAGGTTTGTGGATATGATAGATTTCCACCAGGGCAGCAGAAATGCTTTTTATCTCACATTTTACAGGAAAAATAAGCAGAGGTGGCTCCACTCATCAGCTGACTATGTGAAGATTGTGAAAGTGTTTAACTCGGGATCAGCTCTTCGTCAGAAAATAGCTGCGCTCACGGCACACACCGTTATCTGTGTGCACAGATCAGAATGTAAATGCAGAGGATCAAGACATGAGTCATTCGTGTTTTACAAATCTCGGCAAAATACATTCATCCCATCTGCTCCACCACTGCCTTGCAGATAGCAACCTCTGATTATATTTAAGTTGCTGATTTTGCATGCTAATGTCCACTGCAAGCTCCAGACAAAGAGGCACTAGATTTTAACCAGGGTATGATTATCGATCCTGACCTTGGGTACCGTCTGTACGGAGTTTGCACCTTCTCCCCGCGACCGCGTGGGTTTTCTCCGGGTGCTCCGGTTTCCTCCCACACTCCAAAGACGTGCGGGTTTGTTTGTAGGTTAATTGGCTTCGGTAAAATTGTAAATTGTCCCCAGAGTGCGTGGGATAGTTTAGCTTAGTCTGGAGATACATCACGCAAACGGGCCCTTCGGCCCACCGAGACCGCGCCGACCAGCGATCCCCGCACGCTAACACTGTCCTACACACACCAAGGACCATTTACAATTTTCACCGAAGCCAATTAATCAACTGACCTGCACGTCTTTGGAGAGTGGGAGGAAATCAGAGCACCCGGAGAAAACCCACGCAGGTCACGGGGAGAACGTACAAACACCCGACACCCGTGGTCAGGATCAAACATAGAAACATAGACAATAGGTGCAGGAGGAGGACATTCGGCCCTTCGAGCCAGCACCGCCATTCAATATGATCATGGCTGATCATCCAGAATCAGTACCCCGTTCCTGCTTTCTCCCCATATCCCTTGATTCCGTTAGCCCTAAGCGTTATATCTAACGTGGGTCTATGGCGCTGTAAAGCAGCAGCTCTACCGCTGCGCCACCTTGCTGCCCCCGTACATAGTGTTAGTGTACGGGGTTGATCGCTGGTCTGCCGATTCAGTGGGCCGAAGGACCTGTTTTTAACCAGGCACATTGTGCCGATCTGGGTACAGCCTAAATTTAAATATTCTCATTCATTCCTCCTTTATTTAATTTGATTAATTGAAAGATACAGCATGGAAACAGGCCCTTCGGCCCACCAGGTCCACGCCGACCATCGATCGCCTATTCACACGAGTTCCATGTTATCCCACTTTTACAGAAGCCAATCAACCTACAAACCCGCACGCACGCCTTTGGGATGTGGGAGGAAACCGGAGCACCCGGACGGAGCCCACACGGTCACATGGATAACGTGCAGACTCCACACGGACAGCACCCGAGGCTGGGATCAAACCCGGGTGTCTGGTGCTGTGAGGCAGCAACTCTACCAGCTGTGCCACTGTGCCACACCTGAGACCCTGCCATCTTCTGTTACCATCCCCATTAGAGACCTAAAATGCTGGAGCAACTCAGCGGGTCAGGCAGCATCTCAGGAGAGAAGGAATGGGTGACGTTTCGGGTCGAGACCCGGTCTTTAATTCTTTCCTCTGTCCCCATCTATTTCTGCGCCATTTCTTTATTTATGTCTAACCTTTTTTTAACCAGTTTTGAATACATTTTATTGACCTGAATAGACTCTGCTTCTCTCTGCAGGCGCACGAACCCGTTGGTGCTTTCAACATTTATTCCTATTACGCACCAATCACCATGATTGCCGGCACAGTAGCACAGCGGGCAGAGCAATTTACAGAGCCAATCAACCAAGCAGCCAATTAACCTGCAACCTGTACGTCTTTGGAGTTTATTTAGTTTAGAGATACAGCGCGGAAACAGGCCCTTCAGCCCACCGGCGATCCCCACACATTAACACTATCCTACACACACTAGGGACAATTTTTACATTTACCCAGCCAATTAACCTACAAACCTGTACGTCTTTGGAGTGTGGGAGGAAACCGAAGATCTCGGAGAAAACGCACGCAGGTCACGGGGAGAACGTACAAACTCCGTACAGACAGCACCCGTGGTCGGGATCGAACCAGGGACTCTGGGGCTGTGAGGCAGCAGCTCTACCGCTGCACCACCTTATCTTTCTTCTATATTTTTTTCCGCACTTTTTTCATAATCCAGTGCTCTGTGCTTGGCCTTCCATTACCTGCTGAGATTGTAATCCACTCTCTCTCTGTCTCTATCTGTCTCTCTCTCTCTCTTGCTCGCTCCCTTAACTTGTGTGCAATCATGAGTTGAAGACACACAATGCTGCTGGCATCATCACCTGACGCAAGTCCTATAAATATCTTTGACCTGGAGGCCACAGGAGAGGTGCCTACTCCAGCAAGATCTGACCCATTGTGTTTTGGAAGTGTGTAAACGGGATCATACTATACCTGCAGATGCTGAACCAATAGGAAATCTCTGATTTTGTCATTTGCTCAAGAGTTTAATCTAAAACAAAGTTATGGGTGAGGTGGCGGTGTGAGCTCACAATCAGGCCATGTGCTGGTCAAATGAGTGTCACAGCCCCCCACTGGTGAAGTGGCTATTGCATCACACAAATCCTCTGCATCATCGTTCAAGGAGGGGTCGGGGAGCGAGTGGACCGACCGGCGAGAGCAACAGTGGGGGACCCAGCGGGGGGGGGGCACTGGGAACAATGGGGGCCCCAGTGGGGGGGCTCTGGGAACAATGGGGGGGCCCAGCATGGGGGGGCACTGGGAACAATGGGGGGCCCAGTGTGAGGGGCACTGGGAACAATGGGGGGCCCAGCATGGGGGGGGGCACTGGGAACAATGGGGGGCCCAGCATGGGGGGGGGGGCACTGGGAACAATGGGGAGCCCAGCATGGGGGGGTACTGGGAACAATGGGGGGGGCGGCATAGGGGGGCACTGGGAACAATGGGGGGCACAGCATGGGGGGGTACTGGGAACAATGGGGGGCACAGCATGGGGGGGGCACTGGGAACAATGGGGGGCACAGCATGGGGGGGTACTGGGAACAATGCGGGGCACAGCATGGGAGGGGGCACTGGGAACAATGGGGGGGCCAGCATGGGGAGGCACTGGGAACAATGGGGGGGCCAGCATGGGGGCACTGGGAACAATGGGGGACCCAGCATGGGGGGCACTGGGAACAATGGGGGACCTGGTGAGGGGGGCACTGGGAACAATGGGGGGCCCAGCATATGGGGGGGTACTGGGAACAATGGGGGGGCCGGCGGGGGGGTGCACTGGGAACAATGGGGGGCCAGCATGGGGGGCACTGGGAACAATGGGGGGCCCAGCATGGCGGTGCACTGGAAACCATGGGGGGGCAGCATGGGGGGCACTGGGAACAATGGGGTGCCCAGCATGGGGGGGCACTGGGAACAATGGGGGACCTAGCATGGGGGGGCACTGGGAATAATGGGGGACCCAGCATGGGGGGGCCACTGGAAACAATGAGGGGCCTGGTGGAGGTGTGGGGGGGCACTGGGAACAATGGGGTGCCCAGCATGGGGGGGCACTGGGAACAATGGGGGACCTAGCATGGGGGGGCACTGGGAATAATGGGGGACCCAGCATGGGGGGGGCCACTGGAAACAATGAGGGGCCTGGTGGAGGTGTGGGGGGGCACTGGGAATAATGGGGACCCAGTGGGGGTGTGGAGGGCCGTTGGGAACAATGGGGGGACCAGCATGGGGGGCACTGGGAACAATGGGGGGGCAGCATCGGGGGGCACTGGGAACAATGGGGGGGCAGCATCGGGGGGAACTGGGAACAATGGGGGACCTGGTGAGGGGGGCACTGGGAACAATGGGGGGGCAGCATCGGGGGGCACTGGGAACAATTGGTGGGCAGCATCGGGGGGCACTGGGAACAATGGGGGACCCAGTGGGAGGGCCACTGGGAACAATGGGGGACCCAGTGGGAGGGCCACTGGGAACAATGGGGGACCCAGTGGGAGGGCCACTGGGAACAATGGGGGGCCCAGTGGAAGGGCCACTGGGAACAATGGGGGACCCAGCATGGGGGGGGGCACTGGAAACAATGGAGGGCCCAGCATGGGGGGGGCGTTGGGAACAATGGGGGGGACCAGCATGGGGGGGGACTGGGAACAATGGGGGACCTGGTTGGGGGGGCACTGGGAACAATGGGGGACCTGGTTGGGGGGGCACTGGGAACAATGGGGGGGCTGGTGGGGGGCCACTGGGAACAATGGGGGGGCTGGTGGGGGGGCACTGGGAACAATGGGGGGGGCTGGTGGGGGGGGCACTGGGAACAATGGGGGACGCAGCATTGGGGGGCACTGGGAACAATGGGGGGCCCAGCATGGGGGGGGGGGGGGCACTGGGAACAATGGTGGGCCTGGTGGGGGTGTGGGGGGGGAGCGCTGGGAACAATGGGGGACCTGGTGGGTGGGGCCACTGGGAACAATGGGGGGACCAGCGTGGGGGGGGGGGGGGCGCTGGGAACAATGGAGGACCCGGTGTGTGGGGAGGGGGGCCACTGGGAACAATAAATGGTGACTCGGCGTAGTGGGGCCACGGTGAACAAAGGGGGAACTGGCAGGGGGAAGGGGGTTGCGGGGACAGGCAGTAGATGGCACTGTTCAGTACTTTTGTAGCTTTGATGGCGACACATGTACTGCCCAGGTTGTGTGCACAACAACGCTGTTCACTGTGTCGAGGTACCCTAGGTACATGTGACAATAAAGTATCATTCAGTCATTCTAATCAAATTTGCATTTAGTTTATTTTAGAGATATAGCACAGAAACAGGCCCTTCGGCCCACCGGGTCCGCGCCGACAAGCGATACCCACACATTAACACTATCCTACACCCACTAGGGACAATTTACATTTATAGCAAGCCAATTAACCTACAAATCTGCATGTCTTTGGAGTGTGGGAGGAAACCGAAGATCTCAGAGAAAACCCACACAGGTCACGGGGAGAACGTACAAACTCCGTACAGACGGCGCCCGTAGTTGGGATCGAACCCGGGCCTTTGGCGTCATCTCTTTCAACTCCTCTTACTTTGAGTCCCCCGGAAACTGTCGAGTTACCCCAGCATTTTGTGTTCTATTCAAGTTTAGTTTATTTAAGTTTTAGGTTAGGGGTATGGCGCGGAAACAGGCCCTTTGGCCCACCGGGTCCGCACCGACCAGCGATCCCCGCACACTAACACTATCCTACACACTAGGCACTATTTACAACTTTTACAGAAGCTAATTCACCTACAAACCTGTTCGTCTTTGGAGTGTGGGAGGAAACCGGAACACCCGGAGAAAGCCCACGCGGTCACTGGGAGAACGTACATACTCCATACCTGTGGTCAGGATCGAACCCGGGTCTCTGGCGTTGTAAGGCAGCAACTTTACCGCTGTGCCACCGTGCCATCCTAAAAGGTCATGCTTTAGACTTTAGACTGTAGTGATACAGTGTGGAAACAGGCCCTTCGACCCACCGAGTCTACGCCAACCAATGAGCATGCCCTGGACACTAGCAACAATCCTAAACTTTTGGGATAGTTTACAGAAGTCAATTAACCTACAAACCTGCATGTCTTTGGGATGTGGGAGGAAACCAAAACACCTGGACAAAATCCTGGTCACAGGGAGAACATGCAAACTCCATACAGACAGCACCCGTAGTCAGGATCAAACCCGGGTCTCTGGCGTTGTAAGGCAGCAACTCTACCGCTGAGTCACCGTACCACCCCAAATGCTCCAGCAGTGGTTTGCATGCCAATTATATATTTGGTTTGCTCTGATCATTTTCTGGATGTGGGTATGGTTAGGGTCGCCAACTGTCCCGCATTAGCTGGGACATCCCGTATATTGGGCTAAATTGGTTTGTCCCGTACGGGACCGCCCTTGTCCTGTATTAGGCCCGGGGGGCGCTGTAGGCCCGGAACCGCTGTAGGCCCGGACAGTGAAGGCCCAGAGGCCCAGGTGCCGTCTAACGGAGGTTGCATAGCAACCTGCCTCCCGCCATTGGAGGAGCGGGAGCACGTGGCCGCAGGCTAGGTGAGGGCAAGTGGGGCGCGGGACAGTGACCTCACTTTTTGTCCCTTATTTGGGATTGAGAAAGTTGGCAACCTAGTATAAGTTGCTAAGCCAGGATTTGTCTTTGAGAAGGTGCAAGTGAGCTGAGAAACCCATTTGGTAAGGGTGGTCGTCCAGGCCTGTCTGTCAGGGACAATTGAACCATTCTATCAGCAACTGAGCAACTATCTACCTCATTGGGGACCCTCGGACTATCTTTAATAGGACGTTACTGGACGTTATCTTGCACTAAACGTTATTCCCTTCATCCCGTATCTGTACACTGTAAATGGTTCGATTGTAATCATGTCTTTGTATTGTCTTTCCGCTGACTGGTTAGAGAGCAACAAAAAGCTTTTTAATGTATCTCGGTACATGTGACAATAAAATAAACTAAATTGACAAAGATAGGCACAAAAGGCTGGAGTAACTCAGTAGATCAGACAGCATCTCTGGAGAGAAGGGATAGGTGACATTTCAGGTCACTTCAGACACGATGCTTATCTGCTTTTGTACAACAAGCCAAAGAACACTAAATCAGCTTTCTGTCGGAGTGACAGTGGTAGCTGGACGAGCAGAGCTGATTTTGATGGGAATGGATTGTGGTTGATGGGGTGGAAATTTTAACCTTTATAAATAGGTCTGGATTTATTGGCACGTGTGCCAATGTGCAGTGAAAGCCTTTGTTTTGCATGCTATCCAGTCAGATCAGATTGAGTCATAGAGTCCGAGAGTCATACAGCATGGAAACAGGCCCTTCGGCCAACTTCGGCCCTACATAGGGCTGCCAACTGTCCCGTATTAGCCGTGACATCCCGTATATTGGGCTAAATTGGTTTGTCCCGTACGGGACTGCCCTTGTCCTGTATTAGGCCCGGGGGGGGGGGGCGTTGTAGGCCCGGACACTGTAGGCCCGAACACTGTAGACCCGGACACTGTCGGCCCGGACACTGTAGGCCTTGACACTGTAGGCCCGGAAATCCGGGCGCTGCCTAATGGAGGTTGCATAGCAACCGGCATCCCGGCCCGGGCGGCCACCATTGGTGGAGCGGGAGCATGTGGCTGCTGGCTGGGTGAGGTCACGTGGGGTGCAGGGTGGTGATGTCACCTTTTGTCCCTTATCTGGGGGTGAGGAAGTTGGCACCCCTAGGCCTACACCAGTCAACATGTCTCATCTACACCAGTCCCACCTGCCTGCATTTTGCCTCAATCCATCTAAACCTGTTCTATCCATATAATACAATCAGATAATAAATACATTCAAGTCAAACTCAAGCACAATAGATAGAGCAAAGGGGGAGATACAGAGGGAAGAATATGTTCTCAGCATTTAGTTTACAGATGCAGCATGGCGCCAGGTGCTGATGCCCACCAAGTCCACACTGACCATCGATCACCCGTTCATCCCAGTTCCATGTTATCCCACTTTCCCATCCACTCCCTACACAATAGGGGCAATTTTACAGAGGGCCAACTAACCTACAATCCTGTACGTGTTGGGGATGTGGGAGGAAACCGGTGCACCCGGATGAAACCCAGGAAGAAAGTGCAAACACCACACAGACAGCACCCGTAGTCAGGATCGAACCTGGGTCTCTGGGGCTGTGAGGCAGCCACTCTACCAATGCACCGTGTGATGCTCTGGGTAGCACCAGTTCCAGGGACAAAGTCCAATGTCCGTAATGGGGTAGAGGTGAATCGTACAGTAGCTTATGAAAGGACCATACAGAACCCTGATAGCTGAGGGGAAGAGATTTCATATGAAGTTAAACAGAAGGATTTGGGGCAGGGGCCAGGATAAAGTCAGACTACTACAATTACCCTGGACACCACAGGAATATAACTCCTGCTGCTTGCCAGTGTAAATATCCACAGCAAGGCTGCCTGCGTCAGACTGAAGCACCATTAGAAATGTTACCCTGAGCATCCGTGTTCCAGGCAGCTGGAAACACATTGATTGTGCGGCACGGTGGCGCAGCGGGTAGAGCTGCTACCTTACAGCGCCGGAGACCCGGGTTTGATCCCGACCATGGGTGCTGTCTGTGCGGAGTTTGCTCGTTCTCCCCGCGACCTGCGTGGGTTTTCTCCGGGTGCTCCGGTTTCCTCCCACATTCCAAAGACGTGCAGGTATGTAGGTTAATTGGCTTCGGCTAAAAATTGTAAATTGTTCCCGGTGCCTGTGGGATAGTGCTAGTGTACGGGGATCGCTGGTCGGCGCGGACTCAGTGGGCCGAAGGGCTTGGTTGCGTGCTGTTACGCCGACAGAGAAACAGACAGACACACACACCCACACACACAGACACAGAGAGACACTCTAACGTGTAAAGTCTAACGGGTCAGTGCTGTTTGCAGGAGGCAGCCCACTGCAGGATATTAATGCATCAGGCGTCGCACAGCAGGAGGGGAGGGAGTGGGCCCACGATGAAGGTTTCAGCAGGGAAAGAGGTCAGTTGATGCCCACGCACTGCATGCACTCAGAGCTTGCAGCTGCGACTGAGCCCGAAACACGTTTACAGCCTATAATTTCATTTTATGAAGGCTGCCTCACACGAATGAGACCAGGAGGTGAGTAAGCAGAGGCCTGCGTAAACGGAGGCTGCAGGGGAACAGACACTTAACCAGGCACCGACTGACTGAGGGCTATTACTCAGAGTGTGGTGTGTGGGCTGCAGTAAATCGGATCTGCCCTCCAGACGTGGGTCCGTGTTAAATTGGCCCACCTCTCATCAACAGGGGAAGCAGGCTGCCACCACTCCACTGTCAGCCCAAGGGAATATACAGAGAAAAGACAAAGAGTCAACCATGTGGCTTTCAAATCGTGACTTGGATTGTTTTCTCTCGAACGCCAGAGGTGCATCAGTTCATAAGTGATGGGAGCAGAATTAGGCCATTCGGCCCATCAAGCCTACTCCGCCATTCAATCATAGCCGATCTATCTCTCCCTCCGAACCCCATTCTCCTGCCTTCTCCCCATAACCCCTGACACCCGTGATAATCAAGAATATCTATCTCTGCCTTAAAAATATCCATTGGCCTCCACAGCCTCCTGTGAATGGTTGAAGGGAGACCTGACAGAAGTAAATAAGATTATGAAAGGGTAGACAGTCAGAACCTTTTTCCCCCAGGGTGGCAATGACATAGACTAGAGGGCAGAGCTTTCACATGAGAGGGGCAAATTTGCAAGGGTGGTAGAAAACAAGGAACTTGAAATGTTGGTTTACAAACAAAGGCACAAAGTGCTGGAGTAACTCAGCGGCGCCAGGCAGCATCTCTGGAGAGCGTGGACAGGTGACGTTTCAGGACGGGACCATGTTCTCCAGAGATGCTGCCTGACCCGCTGAATTACTCCAGCACTCTGTGAAACGTCAATTATCCATGTTCTCCAGAGATGCTGCCTGACCCGCTGAGTTACTCCAGCACTCTGTGAAACGTCACCTATCCATGTTCTCCAGAGATGCTGCCTGACCTGCTGAGTTACTCCAGCACTCTGTGTCCTTCAAAGGACGAAGAAGGGATGAGTACTTTTTGGAACTTTGTCGGCAACTCTGTGGCAACTCTTTCATGTACGTTGTATGCAAAAACATAGAATTTCACTGTACCTCAGTACACATGACAATAGAGTATTATCATCATCAGGGACAGTTTCATCCCTGCTGTTATCAGGCAACTGAACCATCCTGCCACAACCAGAGAGCGGTCCTGAACTACTATCACCCTCATTGGAGACCCTCGGACTATCTTTTCATCGAACTTTTATATTGAACGAAATGTTATTCCCTTTATCCTGTATCTGTACAGTGTGGATGGCTCGATTGTAATCATGTATTGTCTTTCCGCTGGCTGGATAGAGTGCAACAAAATTGGGTGGCATGGTAGCGCAGCGGTAGAGTTGCTGCCTGACAACGCCAGACACCTAGTTTCAATCCTGACTGCGGAGTGTATACGTTCTCCCTATAAACTGCGTGGGTTTTCTCCGAGTGTTCCAGTTTCCTCCCACACTCCAAAGTTTAACTGGCATCGGTAAAATTGTAAATTGTCCCAAGTGGGTGTAGGATAGTGTTAGTTTGCCTGGATAACCAGTCGGCGTTGACTCGGTGGGCCAAAGTGCCTGCTTCTGCGCTGTATCTCTAAACTGAAAGCTTTTCACTGTACCTCGGTGCAGGTGACAATAATCTAAAGTCAAACTGTGTGCTGGTTGCAAAGTTTAGCTCTTTTTCTCCCCACTAGCATCTATACTCTTTCCACCCTGTCAGAATAGAGTCTCTGCAGAAGAAGTTAACCACTACTACACCATTTGTCTTTCCCCAGTCTTTTGACCTTTTGCTTCCCTGTCGTAAACAATTCAGTCATTACTGTGTGTGATCTTTAGTTTTAGTTTAGTTTAGTTTAGTTTAGAGATACAGCACAAAAACAGGCCCTTCGACCCACCAATCCCTGCACATTAACACTATCCTACACACTAGGGACAATTTTCAAGTATACCAAGTCAATTAACCTACAATCCTGTACGTCTTTGGAGTGTGGGAGAAAAGCGGGGATTTTTTTTTTAGATTTAGAGATACAGCGCAGAAACAGGCCCTACGGCCCACCGGGTCCGCTCGGCCCAGCGATCACCGCACACTAACACTATCCTACACCCACTAGGGACAATTTTTACATTTGCCCAGCCAATTAACCTACATACCTGTACGTCTTTGGAGTGTGGGAGGAAACCGAAGATCTCGGGGGATGTTGGAGAAAGCCCACGCAGGTCACGGGGAGAACGTATAAACTCTGTACAGACAGCACCCGTAGTCAGGATTGAACCTGGGTCTCTGGTGCTGTGAGGCAGCAGCTCTACCACTGCACCACCGTGCCACCCCTATTTGGCCTATTTGATGTATGGAGGCCCACGTCTCTCGATAACACCCACAAAGATATTTACGGATCATTTACAACTGTACTAAACTTGGCGTGAACTGCCCAATGAAAGCAGGAGGCCCGAGTGAGAAATGATGAGTCAGTAAAAAAATAAGCAACGTGTTTTTTTCACACAAAGGGTGGTCTTCTTCTTCTTGCCTTTGAGGCAGCAGAAGTTATCGAGCTGCTTCTGCTTCTGCTGTCTCTGTTTGTTGTCGTTCGCCTGACTGAGGTCAGTTGACAGGGCTCGCCATGGGGAGGTCGACAACGTGAGCCCCACAAAGGGTGGTGGGTGTATGGAACGAGCTGCCAGAGGAGGTAGTTGAGGCAGGGACTATCCCAATGTTTAAGAAACAGTTAGACAGGTACCTGGAAAGGACAGGTTTGGAGGGATATGGGCCAAACGCAGGCGGGTGGGACTAGTGTAGATGGGACCTGTTGGCTGGTGTGGGCAAGTTGGGTCAAAGGGCCTGCTTCCACACTGTATCACTCAATATATCTTTTAAAAATTGCAATGCCATCCACAAAACCAGCAAGATCTATAAATGACAAGGAAGAACAAAGTGTTCAGTGGGGAAAGGTGCCGGTGAATGAATCACGAGACGAGGCGATGACAATGCAGCTACATATACACAGCTTCCATTGAATGAAATGGCTCAGGAACTGCACTGGATGGAGATTTCATGAGCAACAGATCGTCGCCCAAGCTTGATTGAACTCCGAGCAGGTCACGTTTGTGGGTCACTTTTGTGCCAAATCTCGCTCGTTACAAAATCTTTCTGACTTTATACTTCGGAGAT